>NC_081173.1:33855501-34067727 GCF_012432095.1 Onychostoma macrolepis
CTGCAATGACAACGAGAATTACGAGGAAATAAATACATATTTGGGTGTTGTAATATTATAGCTAATAAAATGTTTCAAGATAACCCATGTTATTTAAATGACTAAAACACCCTAAATAGACTATTATAAGCAATACTAATTCACCACATTGCAAAGAATGTACAATGACAAATTCAAGTGCACAGTTTCACCTAATTAATTAATTTGTTTAGTTATATAATTTATCATTTGAATAAGAGAATAACACCAATAAACTTGGGGTAATCATAAAAATTGTTTTATTCATTACATCATAATTCAGATTTTTTTTTCAGGAATAAATAAGCAACACAGTAGCGAACCATAAACGATAAAAAATTGCAAACACAAATTAATATTTAATCCAAAGTTTGAACATTTATTAGTAGAGGAATAAACATCTAAAACATCTTCATTTTAACGTGATGACAGGAATTATGCGTAAACTTGTCCTGATGGCGCTTATAGGTATAAATGCCCCATTTTTGTTCTGGTTTTATCTAAACAATTATTTTAACAATAAACAGGGGATTTTAAATAACACAATTTTAGTAAAAGTCAATGACTGTAAGACTTGGATATTTTTAATTGAAAATATATTATGTAGCCTATTTGAAAAACAGCCATGGGTAAAATTACCCCGTGGTGGTGTTAATATAATAATTTAATAATGTATTTTTTTTATAATTTCTTAATTAAAATAAAATATTAATAAATACATCTCTGATAATCCCAGGTTGCTATGGTCACGCTGGTTTGTTTACCCATTAATATCTCGTGGCGACGAGAAATTTAAACCAAAAAGACTCAAGCTTCATTTTTTTTTTTTAAACTTCCAGTGCCAGTCATTTCTTAATTTATGCCAGAACCCACATAGCAATTTTCTCTGGCCCAGCTCGGTCCACACAATCAGCTTTTGCTTGGCCCACATACCGCAATGACTTACGGTCCTAGTGTGTACCAAGTCTGGATTCCAGACAAGGGCCACACATGGGCCAGAACTGGCCCAAGTCTCAGCCAAGTTAATTACCCATAACTGGCCCTGAATTGGGCCAGTTATGGCCCATGTGTGGCCCTTGTCTGGAATCCAGACCTGGTCCACACTAGGACCGTAAGTCATTGCGGTATGTGGGCCAAGCAAAAGCTGATTGTGTGGGCCAGAGCTGGGCCAGAGAAAATTTGCTATGTGGGACCATACCTGTATGACCATAGCTGGCCCTATTCTGGCCCAGACAGCAACATAGTGTTGGCCCAGATCCTAGTGTGTACCAGGTCTGGATTCCAGATAAGGGCCACACATGGGCCATAACTGGCTCAAGTCTCAGCCAAGTTAATTACCCATAACTGGCCTATGTGTGGCCCTTGTCTGGAATCCAGACCTGGTACACACTAGGACCATAAGTCATTGCGGTATGTGGGCCAAGCAAAAGCTGATTGTGTGGGCCGGAGCTGGGCCAGCTAAAAATTGCTATGTGGGATCTGAGGTTCTGTATGACCATAGCTGGCCCTGTTCTGGTACTATACGCTGGATCAGATGGGTTCCACATTTCAGCCTCAACAAAACCATAACCAAGCCACTTGATACACACCCCTCCTAGATGAATAGTCACAACAACAACAAAATATTCTGAAGAAATATTTAATCATGTTTAATCAGCAAACCAAGTTGAATGAATCTCACACCTAACATACAGCATTGTCAGTTCACACTTTCACAAAAACTATAAAAACATGCTTATTTGTTTTGCTTGGTCAGTGTGTTCAACCTGTTGGAGTATGGCAGTGTGAATTGGCTTTTAGGTGCTTTGGAATACAAAACAAAAAACAGTAAAATAAATATATTTGTTTAATGTTCACGCAATTAACACAAAATTCTTAAATAAGGTAGTTTCTCTATTTTTGCAATATTCAAGTGTTCATGTCCCTGAATAATATCTGCATGAACCTAAGTCTGAAGAGTACACATAATATCTAGTAGACAGCAATCCTTGTGAGTGAGATGTCTGGTGTGGAGGCTGGATCTGGAACCGACTTCTGTCCAGGTTATCCGTCTTCACGAACTGCCCTGAAATACAATTCAAACAAACAATGTAGTGTGAGGCTCTTACATTCACAATGCTCATTTTTGGCCTCGGGGGTGAAGTGTGCAGAAAATTCTGCTGGAATGAAATTTAGTATTTGGTGAACAGTCTTCAAGAGTGCAAATAATATTTTAAGTTTTAAGTATCTTTCAGGCTCGCGTGAGGTTTCCACGAGCAACAAAGTCTGCTTGAACAAAAATTTCACTACATTTAAAGTTTAGAAAATAATATACAGACCGTTACAGTTTGTCTTACTGTTATAAATTTTAATTTCAAATAACTTTTTTATTATCATCTTTTTTTGAATTATGATTGACCCCTCTGTAGGTTGTTGTATATGAAGTGTCCTCAGAGCAGAGTTAAACAAGATGGCCTTGTAGGACATACAGGAACCCAGACAGCAACATAGTGTTAATATTCAAAAAAATATATCAAATAAATATCAAATATTTCCCAGACAGCAACATTTGGTAAATCCATGCGGGCCAGATGTGGGCCGGATCTGGGCCGACACTGCTTGCTGTCTGGGAAATATTTGATATTTATTTGATATATTTTTTTGAATATTCGACAAACTTTTGAATGTTTGAGGTTTTACTTACTAGTCAGATGGTTCATGGTGCTTTGGAGATGTTCTTCGACAGGAGATCTGCTCCGCTCCAGCTCTGCAACACAGCCATCAGCATGGAAGAATAGGAACAATATGTCACATAGCCAACAAATGTAGTATTCAATGTCAGGATTATTAGAAATAAACAAACTACAGGAGAGGTGAAATGCAATAATAATAATAATAATAATAATAATAATAATAATATACAAAACATACAAAAAATCTTAAGATACCAGAATTCATATTTTTAGGTTTTACAGATGCATGATGATATAGTTGAAATATACTGTGAAAAATTCATATAAAGTTATTTAATAAGACTTCTCAGATCACCTGTGTTTCCTGTATCTCTGTCAGCAGCTCACATTACAAATTGTTTTGTAACTTCCCCTGTTTTAGGTATTTTTTTCTGACGCTCCTGAAATCATAGTACAATTGATCAATATTTGTTTGCAATGAAAGTTCAAAATGTGTTTGAAATAGTTTCAGCCCATTAGTTCATGTAAGTGACGTCACCGATTGACCCCACAGTGCAGACTTTTAGGTTAAATTAATTAGCTTATAGTGACTTCCATTTATCTATTGACAAAGTATCAGCAAAACATTTACAAAACTATCAAAGCCGCTCCTCTACACATAAAAGGTGCTTAAAAGCTCAAACGTTCATTAATAAGAGCTCAAATGTATAAGTTACCTTACCTCTAATTGTTAGCCTCTATAGTTAACGGTTGTGATGCTAACGGTCTTTTTGAAGACACTAAACCACTCCTGTAAAGTAAAGATTCAACAGAAACGTGTCAGTAACATGTAAGAAAGTGTCAGGAACAGTTGTATGTATTATTTGTGTAACTTTAGGGACTAAACTTACCTGAAAGCAGTGAAGACAGCAGAGAGAGCTTCTCGTTACTTGTCAGCTGAGTGAGTTGACGCCCAGTTACCATGGTAACCTCCTCAGCTTCAGTTTAAATGTGATTTGAATGCTCAACGCGCGCGCTCATTGGTCGTCCACACGAACGCGGTTATTTTCAAAACAGCAGCTTTTTCTCTGCGGTTTGGCCATTCGTCCTCACGCAAGCGCTGCACCAGGTCACTGAAACCGAACATTTTGAAAAAATTCCTGCCAGGGTGAAGATTTTAAAAAACTCTGGCTGCAGTGTTATCATGTAGACAGCTAAACCGGAGTTTTTGGCTTGTGACGTCAGAGCCTGCGCTGTTATCTCCGCCTACTTGAAACTTTGTCAGGCTTCTGATTGGCCAGCATGGCCTAAAACACATCAAAGTTACGCATTTACATAAATAGTACAAAAGTCAAATAAAATGTCCTGAAATTTCATCATGTATTGTTTAGTAGGCCTACATCAAACTGTAAATTGAATGAGAATATGAAAGCAGTGAATGCAAAACATTGTTTGAAGTCAGTTGCATATAAATAAAACAACAGGATATACTATTCTATAATATAACATATAATATCATATGAGGAATGAATATGATTTCACATGCAAACACAATTAAACAATATGAGCTTTATGTTATGCATTTAAAAAATATATTTTCAAAATGTATTTCAATATATTTAACAGTGTTTCACATATATGTGAATATATTACCTTTCTGTATGGGAAAACATTGGGATTTTAGTCAAAAATATTTGAAATGGATTTTAAATGTGGGTCCAGATCGGCAATACTTACGTGGCCCACATATCTACATTTGACATCTGGCCCATGTCTTGTGTGCCGTCTTAAACCGGTACCATCTCTGCCAAACCCGGGCCATGTTTGGCCCACATGCTGTATGCCAGTGCCGGATGAATGGCAGATGAATATATGAATATATATATATATATATATATATATATATATATATATATATATATATATATAACAACATAATATATTATTCTATAATATACTATATAATATCATATATTATATAATATCGTGAGGCATGAATATAATTTTGCATACAAACACATAATAACACACAGTATGAGCTTTATGTTATGCATTTTAAAAATATATTTAAAAATATATTTAACAGTTTCACATAAATGTGAATATATTACCTTTCTGTATAGGAAAACATTGGCATTTTAAATGTGGGTCAAGATCGGCAATACTTGTGTGGCCCACATATCTGCATTTGACATCTGGGCCAAATACATTTGACATCTGGCCCATGTCTTGTGTGCCGTCTTAAACCCGTACCACCTCTGCCAAACCGGGCCATGTTTGGCCCACATGCTGTATGCCAGTGCCGGATGAATGGCAGATGAATATATGAATATATATAAAACAACAGAATATATTATTCTATAATATACTATATAATATCATATATTATATAATATCATATGAGGCATGAATATAATTTTGCATACAAGTAAACACATAATAACACACAACATGAGCTTCATGTTATGCATTTTAAAAATATATTTTCAAAATATATTTAACAGTTTCACATATATGTGAATATATTACCTTTCTGTATGGGAAAACATTGGCATTTTACTCAAAAATATTTGAAATGGATTTTAAATATGGGTCAAGATCGGCAATACTTGTGTGGCCCACATATCTGCATTTGACATCTGGGCCAAATACTGCATTTGACATCTGGCCCATGTCTTGTGTGCCGTCTTAAACCCGGTACCATCTCTGCCGAACCCGGGCCATGTTTGGCCCACATGCTGTATGCCAGTGCCGGATGAATGCCAACTGTGCCAGATGCATGCCAAGTCTGGGCCAAATTTGTTTGCTGACTGGGTAGTAGTGTAACTAATTACTGTTGCCAGAAAGTAATAAGTAAAGTAACAATATTACTTTTGAAAGGAGTAACTAGTAATGAGTAATATATTACATTCTTTGAGTAACTAGCCCAACACTGCCTGTCTCCTCGTGTTTTGATTCCTGTCCGTGTTTCCTGGATTAACCCTTTGCCTTGCCCTGTTGGATACTGTTCGCCGATCGTAGACCCATGCTTGCCCTCGGATTACTATTCGTCTTGCCTGTGTTGTACCTGTTTGCCATTGTTCGACCCTGCCTGTATTTCTGACCATGTCTTTGAATAAAACCCTGCAAATGGATCCGCTCGCCTCTCGTCTCGTCGGCTCCATAACAATATATACCTAAACATAACAACTACCTTACTGTTAAGCAGCAAATTAGGAGATTATTGAGGCAAAAGTCATAGTTTAATTTAAGTGTGACCAAACATCTTGTTCAATTTTAAGATATATTTTTGCTTCAACATTTTCTTCAGTGGAAGCAAAAACAGAGGACCAGGGCTGTATGAAGGACAGCTGAACTCACTTCTATTTTGATGAAGTTGTGAATGTGATGTAGATTGTCAGAGCTGGGGTAAGCAGAGTCACTCTGGATGACACTGAATTTATCAATCTGTTCCTGCACTGACTTTCCTGTTTTTCCAGTCACACTGCAGCCAAAAGAAAAGTTTATTTTTAAAACATTGTACAGAATACAGATTTCTACAAAATTGTTGTAATATGATATACGAATTACAGAAAACAAGTATGGAAATGTCCAAATACACAAATTTGCTTAATGAATATGAATTTATTCAGCTGTAATCAACCAAAAATTCGGACCAAAAGGAATTGGAAGTGAGCAAAACATTTTAATTTAACATATTATTATTTTATTTTTGCATTAAGATGTAAAAAAAATATAAGTGATTTTGTTAAAAAAATAAATTAAAAAATAAAATAAAATATTATTTATAAAATATCTATTATATAGATTCAAATATAATTGGATTTAATCCAACATTTACTTTTGGCTGACAGCTCTCAATAAAGTTGGATTTTGTCTCCTCATATTGAAAGGTTTGGGCTTTCAAGTGTATTATTAATAACAATGTTAATTAAAAGGACTTAAACACACAAACTTAATTTGTTCATGCTAATTTTGTTCTAAAAGAAATGGGGACTAGAAATGGAACGATAAAACAGAATTTACGGAAAAATCTGACCAAAATCTTCATCAATGTGTTCATGCAGGTGTTTGGCCAATGTCTTGTTCAGGTCGAAAATCTGTGTCATCTTACTTGAGAAATGACACCCACTTTTTCTGCACAAAGCTTCAAGGGTTGGATAGCATATCTGTCCATTTAAATTCAGAGTGACAAAAAAAATGTTAAAAGGGCAAGAACATGGTGATTGATTATTCACAATATTTGAATCACACTCACAGCTGATATCAGTTCCTTTGTGGAAGTAACACATGACTTCACTGATTCTTAAACTCCCTTTGAGAGTTTCTGCTCCAGATCATTATAAATAGCGTCAAAGTGTTTCTCCAGTTCATTTAGTGACTTCATTAATTTCTTTTCAAATTCATTACGGATATTGATTTTTACTTCAATCTAAAACACACCCATACCACAACAGTGAATTACATACATAGAGTACATACAGAATAATTGGCTTCATTCTAAAAACAACTGAATATGAAATATAAGCAATTCTGACTTGTACCGTTTTCTTGTCTGTATCCAGCTGGACACTTTGGATCAGAGACAAAACTCCCTTTGCTTCATTGACATGATCTTTGGTCAGTTCTCTGTTAATGTTCTTGTTAAGATTCCTCAGATCTTCCTGCAGCTTTGGGATTTCTACAAATAAGTA
Organism: Onychostoma macrolepis; assembly: GCF_012432095.1. NCBI lineage: Eukaryota > Metazoa > Chordata > Actinopteri > Cypriniformes > Cyprinidae > Onychostoma > Onychostoma macrolepis. Next base: position 33,862,865 of record NC_081173.1, read on the forward strand.
TTTACAAAATGTGATTTGGACTCATTTGTTCAGTGCTTTGCCTGGCTTATAAAATATTTGATAACACTTTAGAATAGGGAACACTTATTAACTGTTAACTACGACTTTTCCCTCAATAAATTCGTAATTTACTGATTATTAATAGTTAATGCGGTAGTTGTTAAGTTTAGGTGTTGGGTAGGATTAGGGATGTAGAATAAGGTTGTGTACACTGTAAAAAAAAATCTGTTCAATTTACGGAAAAATACCGGCAGCTGTGGTTGCCAGAATTTTACCGTGAAAAAGACCGTAGCAACATTTTAGGATTTACAGAACTGTTTAAATTTACAGTGAAAAACCGTATCTCATTAACTGATACAATGTTAATACACAAACCTTTCAGTTAAGTCATTTTATTAGCAGAAACCGACTACGCTTAAATTATCCAACTGCCATTTGTTTATAAACTAATATTTATAATGTTTATGTAATGTGAGCATAAGAGTACTGAGAACTATTTTGTTTAAGCCCAAAAAGAAAATTTTACTGATTTATGCAAAGTCATCAATTCAACTCAAAACTCTTGCAAATAACAGCAGCACACACACATGCGTGATTAAAACTAGCAAGAACATTCTCATTACATCAGTAACTGCCTTTCAACAAAGCAATATGCAGCATAACATCAGTGTCTATCTGTCCATCCTTGACTTAAACACAGGCTCTACTCTCCAGCACAATGGTGACCCACAAAACACAACAGGAAGTTGACTGTTAGGTTTTACAGTATTTTGCTGTTTATTTTCTTGATTTTACGGTGAAATACCGGCAGCTGTGGTTGCCAGTAATCTACTGTTTTTTACAGTTTGTTCCGTAAATTAAATTTACGGTATATTTCTGTTAAAATTACGTTCCACAGAATGTTTTGTCATCTCACACATTTAACCCCTTTAATCCCACAGCAAAATCCTCAGTTTTAAAGACCACTTCTATGTGTCCACACTACAGAGTGCTGAAGTAACACTGAAGCAGTGATGAATTAATGAGAGAATTAAGTGACTAATTAAATTAGGATTGAGCTTTATTGATGAACACCTGCTGTTAACAAGTAGAACCATTGAAGGAACGAGAAACAAAAGAGAAACAAAACTTACAGCTAAAGCCAAGATGAAATCAACTGAAATAAAACACATGAAATCTCTCAAGATTTCAGAAGAGGGTGATTAAACAACTCCACAAACAGCATCTTATTACTAACCACTTTTACTTTATTTATGTCATATGTGCACAAAAGCTCTTATTGAGATTTTAGTTGTTGTACTTTCATTTGAAGTCACCATATTGGCGATCAGTGGGTGCTTTAGTTGGGATCTTGAATCGTGACTCTTTAATGTTGGTTTTTGTTTGGTTGCTTTTAATTAGCTGTGTTTATTAAGCACAGTTTTTAAAGCAAAAACACCAAGTTAATCTGTCGTCATCGGAGACTGATGTTTGTGATGTCAAAACCATCATGATGTAGTTTAATTCACTGATTATCCCATGTTAAGTCTCTTGTTAAACGTGATATGTTAATTGCACCATTAATTTATACAGTAATCAAATGTTGTGAAACAGTTCTAACCAGAATATGCACAAATAAATATATTGAACTACTGCAGAAATTAAACACACACAGACATCAGCAATCAGCGTATGAATCTCAACATTGGTGATAATCAAAAACTATATTAAAAAATTTAAAAAACGGTTCAACTCTGAACATCACAAAACAGTTTACTGAAAAGTAACAACAAAAACAACACCAAAATAAAAGCAAATAAAGAAAATATTAAGAACATTCTGCTGCATAATTTATTCATGCTGCAGTGCATGCTGGGAGTTTTGTACTGGGACCCAGCATGCTTTGCAGCATGAATTGTTTTTTTTATTATTAATAGTCACCATTGTTGAGGTTCATGTGCTGATTCCTGATGTCTGTGTGTTTTTAGATGGTGCTGTAACTTTTTAGACGGTTTTGTGCATAAAAGGTTTTTAAATTCTTTCAAAATGGTGTGTCAGCTTAACTTGTCAAGTAATATTACTACCATAAACAACATAAAGTCACAAATCACCCATATTGTTCGACACTAGCTGAGATCAGTGATTCAGGTAATTAGAAGATGACCACCACTTTTAAGTTTGAACCAAAACTACAAACTCTCTTGGCTTTTCTTGTCATAATTAATGTGCTTTACAAACACAGTTATAACAGCCAAAGAAAAACTAACCTTAAAGAGTCAAGGGTCAAGAGCATAACAAAAGCAACCACTGATCGCCAAAATGGTGAGATAAAACAAAACATTTGAAATAAAATATAAACCTCTGTTAATTTGTAGATATCTGACAGAAATTAAGTCAAACTGGTTAGTAATAAGTGGAGCTGGTGATGCTGTTTGTGGAGTTGTTTAATCATCTTCTGCTGTTTTATTTCAGTTGATTTCATTTAAGGCTGTGGCTGTATGTCAGTCGTAGTTTTGTTTCTTGTTCTTTCCTTCAGTGATTGTGTTTGTTAACAGCAGGTGTTCATCAGTGTCTGAATTCACTCATATGTTCTCAATCACTCTGTCTAGTGGACTATATAGTGCAGTAATGTAGGACTAGTGATGAGGGTGTAGAGAGTGGTTTCAGACACAGTCTATGAGTGTCGACTCTGAGGCTACTTTCTCGAAAACAAAGGTTAGATCTATTACAGTTATTCACTGTATATAGTAAGGAAACTTACTCTTAATCATTTAACAGGTTATTACTGTGGTATTTTGCAGTTTTTTACTGTTAAAATCACAATCATTTTTTACAGTGTGGTTGTGAACTCATTAATGATCAGGTTTCCATCTCTGATGTTCAGTCGTTCGCTCTGACCTCCATCAGTTCTGCTCCAGACCTTCATCCACTCTGTGCTTCTTCTGCTCTGATGCTGAACTTTATCAGCGTTTGACAACAGAACATCCAACTTCAGCTCCTCACCTGTTTTCACAGAAACCTCATCTGAGGAGAAACACAGACATTAATCATTATTATAACGGTGTCAACCGATCAAGCCCGTAAGCACATATTTAGTATCGGGGGACCAAATGTAATCATTTAGGTAAAATTATCCACTGAAAAGCCAATATCATAGATTGCTAAATGTAATATTAAGTCTCTCGTATGCAGTGTCTATGCTGGAGACATACAATACCACATAATTAAAGGAAATCCAGAAAACACATGCTGATGCTTTGATTAGTTTTGAATTTACCCTGAATATGAAGTTGGTACGTCCTGATTTGTCGCTCCAGCTCTGCCTGATCATTATTGTAATAGACTCTCATAAAGTATTTCCCAGCGTCACTGAAGCTCAGATTCTTGAAGACGACGTCACAGTTTCCTTGTTTAAATACTCGTCCACTACATTCTTCAGTCGGACACACAGGGATGATTTCTGACCGACTGCTTAAAATAATATCAGAAATCTCTCTGGCCTCAGATTCACATGACAGCGTGACGTTTCCTCTCTTTTCTCCTGACACAGATACAGTAGTGGTTCCTGCAAATACAGACAGTAAATATTCATTCAATACAAAGTATCAATACTGAAAAATAAATCTTTTGTTTCTGTTTATTGTCTGTAATCAAGGTCAACATCAAATATTCTAGTAGAGTTATTTTAGTAAACTGGATTAAAAATATATAAATGAAGGCAACAAGTATCCCATGATATTAGAAGTGGCACATTACAAATGTTTCAAATGCTGATGACAATGTTTATTAAGCAGTTAAAGAATGAACTGCATAAACCAGTGATGCCAGCGTGTATTATTTATGTAATATGATGAGAAATTTCCACCATCATAATCACTTGGCTGAGTGACACAACAGAGGAACAATGGACTAGAAAAACTCTAGCTGACACTGAAAATAAAATAAAATATATTTATGAACATAAATGATACTGACCGCTGTAACTGACAAAGCCCAGCAGCAGCAGCTTTAACCTGAAGAGAAAACACAAAACGTTATGTGACATACAGCCTACTATAAAATGTTATGGCAAACTCTCAACGTTCACTTTAATTTTATGTGAAGATTTGTACATGTTAAAAAATATCCAATAGGAAATATAAAACTTTAAAAATATATAATCTTTATCTTTGTTTCTCCCATCATAGAAACAGAATGGCATGCTTTTCCCCCAATCATAGTCAGATATAACGCAAAGAGAACAAGGCAAGTATAAAGCATATTTGTAGTCAAAATTAAAATATGTGGAAATGAAGAATAACAACAACAACAACAAAAATAGAAAAATAAATACAAATAAAAAAACCTACTAAATAATAATTGGGCAGTTTAGAATTTCTATTGTTTTTGTAAGTTTTTTGTTTTGTGTTCTGAAGTTTAAAAGGGTTTTAAAGCACATTGTGTGATCAGTATTACAAATTGTAAATGTGTACTGCTCTTTTTTAAATAGAGGATAACTAATGTATTCAACCATCGACTACATTGATATCAGCATCAAAAGAACCAACGGGGGTTAGATTCTGTTGGTTAGATTCTGTGATGACAAGCATGAGGTGTGTTGCGTGTTTATTCTAACAATTCAATTCCGATAATGCTCACAAATCTGTGTTTTTATAACAGTAAAACTTATTTAGTGTAGTGTAGTGGAGTCATTTTCATCAAAAACACTGATAAAAGCTTGTATACCTACACTTCATTGGTATTTTGTAGCCTATATGTTTATGCTGAACTTTATTCTTGAACAGATTGCACTGTATTAAGCAGTATATAAAAGTGTTTCTGTTGCTCATACAAACTTTTCCGTGTATTTCACATATATTGCATTTAATTCACTTTATCTGTGATAAGAGTATGGAAACACTGTGAGAGCGTCACTACCGGGAGCAGAAAGTGTCCGACTTGAGTCTTCACTTTTAATTCTGCCCCGACTGCAAGCTGCTCTCTCCATCCCGTGGCAGGCTAGTGTAGTGCATCTCGAACAAGCCTATGCTGCGTCCCAATGTGCCTACTTATACTACGCCCTTAAAGTATGTACTCTTTTGGTGAAGAAAAAGTACACACTTTTGAGTGTGTAGTAGAAGAGTAGGCAAGCTTTGGGACATACTATAACGTCACACAACTGCGTCTTTAATGGACCGTTCATGTCGCACCTGTTACACGCACCCTGTCACTGTAAACTGGCCTGTCAATCATCTTGTCACAGTTAACATCCTCCACATTTAATTTAATTTAACTTCCTACCGTATTGGAGAAAAAAGAAATAGCTTGTTGATCTTCCAGTCGCGGGTCTTTCATGCGGAGAACTCTGCTATTTTCTGCATAATGATGCATTTAAAAGTTAACGACCAAAGGGACGTTTATAAAAGTTCACATTGCTGTTGCAGATGAAATATAACACGGATAACAATAAATAAATAGTTTTGACCAGTTTAAATGTTGATTATTAGTAACTCCGATTTTGTAAACCACTCTACATAACGGTCGATTGCGCGCATCAGCCACGTTTGTAATTTTTCTAACGCGTTTTATTCGTGTTTGTAGTTCTCGACCGAATCCTTCGCCAAAGCGCAATGGATTGTGGGCAATTTTATCCATTAGAGTGTGCACGGATCCACACTTCAAAAATCGAAGTGTGCATACTCTTTTCAACATACTATGCTTTGGGACACACATACTATTTAGGATGGATAGTATGAACATTGGGACGCAGGGCTAGTTTCAGTTTCGATTTCAACATGGCGGCTGCGTGAAATCCGCGTATTCTCTGCTGCTTTTTAAGCAAATACCAACAGCATTATCCTGCCCTCTACAGGTCATCCCATGCCACTCTACATACAACAGAGTGTATGTATGTATATTTCCCCCCAAGCTTACCTAATCAAAATGCTATTTCTTTCTTTCCACAAACATATAACTACAATACCATTACAAATAGCATCACAGTTCACAATTCAGTTCTATATTAGTAGTTGTAGCCATTGCGTGAACGTCATCTCAGCTATATCTATAACTGCGGGAGAATGTGTCAGCGTGGACACGCATCGTCTACGCCGGGCTTAGCTGCGCCTGATCGTAGTTTTAGTTGGTGCAACAGGTCTAAATATTTATCGTAAAGCTGGACGTTGCAAAACCCAGCGTAGGGCTTACACCCAGCTTTTTTACGCCTAGCTGGTGCAACCGGCCCCAGGTCACTACTGTCCCCTAATGTAATGTTGGAATTATTATTTGTCCATTTCTGTTTCTGTCCAGCTGACGTCATAGTCAAGAAATCCACTGCAAACCGGAAATGTGTTCGGAAGTCAGAAATGTAATGAGGACGGAGCATCAGTTGTTCAGCAGAGGGTTTTGTTGTCAGTTGTTGAATTCTCATAGCATGACTGCTTTTATTGGGTTCTATTTACTGACATAGGCTATAATAAGATAACATTTAAATTGATCAGTGGTTCTATTGCATTTCGCGTCGCACTTAATTAATGTATACAAATGTATTATTAATTTGGCTCAAAATCGGACGAAAATCGCACAGTGTATGCACAGCTTACTGATTTTGATGGGTTCTTATTCACTGACATACAGAACATAGATCATTGGTTCTGATGTGTTTTGTCACGTCGGGTGAAGCCATGGTGTTAACATTCATCTTGCTCATGAAAACATTTTAAATATATATTTTTTAATAATAAATTTTTATACATTATTATTTCCTCATATTCAGAATGGTCTAAATTCAGTCAAACCGAAAAGTCCAAATACAAAGCAAGAGCTTTTAGAAGTTATTTTTCCTGCAACCAGCCAATCGGAGTAATCATGGTAGATTAACTATTATATGAATAATTATAAAAGCATAATCATAACCATAATCGTATCCACAGTAATGGTCACACATACAACAGAGACTTGGACTCTCCTTCACTAGGTTTATAGTTTTCCACAAACAAACAAAACTGGTAACAACATACAGGCATGGCTCTATATTAAAACAAAGAACAAATGAATGAACAAACTCCAAAAACTTACATTGTAAATGTATCCTAGGTTCCTTACATGCATCCTAGGTGCAGACATCAAAAATTCTAAATCACAACTATTTACCCTGATGAGACTTGATGGTGAACCAAGTATTCTGTACTGTAATGCCGCCCACTTCAAGGACAACCAACCGGTGTTGGTGGATGCTTCTGAACGGAAACCATAAGGTTCCTCCTCTATGGTTTCTCCCAATCATGGGCGTCCAAGAGGGTCTGGCTGCACAGATAGGGCGGGTCCCAAGAGTGGAGGTGACGTATTTCCTGTTCAAGAGTGGAACTCCACTCTCTCATGGGCTCTCTCAAACTGAAGGCTGCATCCTCCGGAGGTCGCATTTGTAGGCTGCATACGTCATAAAGAAGATATTATTTTAGAATATTAACAGTTAAAAATTTGACCATTATTCTTAGTTAAGCCTAAATTGTTGTAATATGCTTATGACTCGCGAATGTAATGCTCAGTTAACTGAAATAAACCAGGCTTGATGACGTATGCAGCCTACAAATGCGACCTCCGGAGGATGCAGCCTTCCGTTTGAGAAACAGCCATGGTCTGCGGCAGAGGCGGACAATCCAGGGGTCAGAAAGTAAAAGTCCTGCCATATTTTTGTTCCACCCATGAACTCAGCAGCTGATTTCACCAGAGGAGGAACCAAGTCATTCCTTTCAAGTCACAAGCAAGTCTCAAGTCAAATCTCAAGTCCTCAAAGAGTTAAAGTTAATGAGATAATTAAGTGTCTAATTAAATGATGATTGTGCGTTAGTGATGAACACCTGCTGTTATTGAGAATTACAGAGGATCAGATGTTGATGTTTTATTGGTTAAAATGATGCCACCATCATGGAGATCAGTGTGTGCTTTAGTTGGGCTCTTGACCCTTTTAGTAAATCAAAGTAAATTGCTTTTAAGCAAGTGCACTATTGTTTCACAGCAAACATTTGTGCATTGCTGAATCAAGAACTTGATGTAGCAGATTAGCTTATGTTTTCTACTTTTAAATCATTTGTGATATTTAGCTATTACTGAACTTCAGGAAAAGAAAGTCCTATTAAACAAACGCTACTGTAGTGATTACATGTTAGGAAGAAGAACTGCATCAGCTCAGGCTTTTAGACATGAACACTTGTCACGATCCTCAACGGTGGTGACAATAATAATTTATAATGCAGTGCATGATGGGAGTTTTTAATATGGTCTTACCCTGCATACATTGCAGCATGAAGAAATTTGTTGGTTGGCACCATTGTTGAGATTCATACATATGTATTGCTGCAAAGAGAGTTCTAACACAGGAGTCAAAGGCCAAAAGCCCAACTAAAGCACACACTGATCTCTGTGATGGTGGCATCATTTTAAACATTAAAACATCAACATCTGATCCTCTGTAATTCTCAATAACAGCAGGTGTTCATCACTAATGCTCAATCATCATTTAATTAGACACTTAATTATCTAATTAACTTTAACTCTTTGAGGACTTGGGATTTGACTTGAGACTTGCTTGTGACTTGAAAGGAATGACTTGGTTCCTCCTCTGGTGAAATCAGCTGCTGAGCTCATGGGTGGAACAAAAATATGGCAGGACTTTTACTTTCTGACTCCTGGATTGTCCGCCTCTGGTCTGCGGCCAGATCTCCCGCAGTGTGTGTCTAAGGATTGGTCTTTATTGCCCTCTACTGGTTATTCTATAAAAGCAGATCTAACTGTAAAAATGTCTATTAGCTTGCTACATAGACACCTGGCTAACAAAACACTGTATTTTGGAGAGTCCAGATACAGTCAATCAATGAGGAAATAATCACTAATGAGAGAAAATTTGTTTTTGGATGTTTGATTCCACATATAGCTACGTGATGTTTAAAGTGACTGACATTTATTTTCAACAAGATCTCTGATGATTTCAGTCTTCAGCAGATGTCATGTATTCAGACAACCTCTTTGTAGAATATGTGTGTGTTGCACAAACACATGATGGGATCTGTTTGGAGATGGACGTGTGAGGCAGAGATGAGTAAAGGAGAGTTTATTCTGTTTCAGTGCTGGTTACACATTAAAGGACTTCATACACAGTTACCACGTGACTCCTCTGTTTCCTGAACATCTCACTCTTTATAATTCATCATAATATTATCGATAAAGCATTATTTTCCTGAACAGACTAAAATAATTGGAAAATGATTTAATTCATACACAATACAGCCCAACAAAATGTTTCTTACAAAAGTGGTTTATTTATTTATATTTCTATCAAAGCATATTTACAAAGAATAATACAAATCCACCATTCAGCAGACAAAAGCAACATATACATATAAACATTATTTAAACATGTTTTTACTTTGAAAATTGTACAAAATATACATATATACAAGCATACTGTGTTTGGCACAGACATGCATGTTTATATTATTATTACTTTCCTATTTTTTATTTATTTATTGAAACAGTAATTCCTAGTTGATGATGAATTAGGATTGGTAGGACTGATGTCAGGTTTGGATTGATGAGCCCAGACTGATTTTTTTTTTTTTTTAGTTTCAGACTAGTCTAAGGATATGACACACATTTGATATTTGGAGCAAATTTTTAGAAAATTTATGTTTAAACAGCAAATTCATGACTGACTTTCACTATTCTCTACAGAATCAAAGGAAAAACTGGATGGTACTAAACATCATGATGAGTAAAACAGGAGATATTGAGAGCTTTACAAATATCTTAAACAGTGTACTCTCTCCCTGCTTTTCTCTTCCACCTGCAGGTGATTTTTCCAGTTGCACTGATTGTGTTTTGGCTGGCTCTGATTGTGACTGCTGTCGTCACACTTTCTTTCTCTCTTTTTATTAGACAGAAAAGTAGGGAATAGACTCAATTCATCGATGATAACACAATAAAGTTTAAGACATTGTGGTCCTTGATGTAAAGCACAAGCTCCACTCCCAGTCACAGATACACTGCACTACATTGTAAATACAAAAATTACAGTAAAATTACAGATTTACAATAATTTACAGTCACAAATAACCATGTACGTAATACAAATTAATCAACAAAACAACCTACTTAAGGCAACTGATTGCCTGAAAACATTTAAGTTTCATAAAACTAACAGTTATGAGTGCTCTGAACTTATTTCAGTTGGGTTCACTAAAATAAGATATACATTGCAGTTAAGTAATTAAGTGATTAATTAAGTGCTGATTGAGCATTAGTGATGAACACCTGCTGTTAACAAACAGAATCACTGACAGAAAGAGAAACACAGGAACAACAACTGACTTTAGACACATGCTTAGATGAAATCAACTGAAATAAAATACTTTAAATCTCTCAAAACCTGATTAAACAACCCCACAAACAGCATCACCAGCTCCACTTATTAATAACCAGACTGACTTTATTTCTGTCAGACATCTACAGAAGATCTTATTGAGAATTAACTAAGGTTTAGATGTTGATTTATTGTTTCAATTGAAGTAACCATGTTAGAGATCAGTGTCTGCTTTAGTTGGGCTCTTGACCCTTGACTTCTGTATTAGTTTTTTTTTCTCTGGATGTTATAACCATGTATTTCTTGAATATGTTTGGTAGTTGCTTGTTACATATTTATAGTGATTATTGTAAGACTCCACCCGCCACAACGGAATCCAGCAGCCTGGTCGAAGGTTGAACGCGTATTCGGTCTTTTACTTGCGCTTCTGAATTTATCAGGATTTAGTTTCAATTTTAGTCTAACTCCGTGCTTGATCTGACTCCAATTTCAAGTGATCATTAAATTTAGACAATATTTATAATTAAACTGATCATAGATATCGATTGTACATTAACTTGGTTAATAGGTATCGCATAGGAATTACACTTCGGGCGATTTTTTAGTGAATCCACGACACAAACTCGTCAGTTCTGAACTTACTCAGAGGGTGCAGAGTGATTATAATACCTTTAAGTGAGCTGCGCCTGGATGCTCATTATAAAAAGTGTATTTTTTCCTATAACCACGAGAGCTACACCGTGTTAAGCCAGCGACAGTCAGAAATCCAAAGTCTCCTTCATGGTGCTCCCCATGGTTCATCTATTAGTGCTTTGGTGTGATCTGTCCTGAACGTAGATTTGCGGAAATACCTCTACCATTAATCTACTGGAAAAAATTATTTCAGAAGAGATCAGAATAAATCAAATATAACAATTTATTATTAGTCAGGTAAACGTATCTTGCCAATTACATAATAAAACAATAAGAAGCCAATTCAAAAATAAGAAAATACATAACAGTTGTTCAAAGATGAATCTAAGAACAAAATGTTTACCTGGCTTCAAGAAGAAGATACATAGTATGGAACATATTAAATACCCTCCACACTACGGGCTGATCTGGCTACAAATCGCCCCGACTTATTTGCAGCTTTCCCTTAAATACTACCAGAACAAAAGACCCATAAACATTTATTCTCTGCCCCAAAACAGATTAGATCTATGTTTGGGGGATGAGAAACCTCTCTAGGAGCTGTTCTCGTGCCCCAAATGGTCACACCTGTAGAGCAATGTTTATCATGTTTTGAAAGGAGACTTAATTCACTTAAGTTTCCAATATTTCCCATAATATAAGTGACTGCTGTGAAATTGAGACCAGTTTACCCATCGCACCGAGACCTTTAAAATGATACCAAACATGAAAGGGTCATTAATTCTTAAGATACAGTAAATATTTATGGAAGAGTAGCAACTTGAGTTCTTTCAGTGACCAGTACCATGAGTCCAGGGGGGAAGGATGGGTGAGTGGACCAAATGGTCTTTCTCTCAGATCTTCTTGTCTGATTAGAGAGTTTATTGTCTTGCGGCATGACATTTGCATTGTAAGGGTTCCTGGGTTTTGGCTTCACGAGGAGTTATTTTCATAAAGAAAATAATTTAACTCCCTACGTTATCATCTATTAGTGAACTGATCTCATTGAGAATAAACATAAACTCATTGTGTGTCTAATCTCAGATTAAACAGATGTTATACTGACTATAGTAAAAGTGATTCTAAGAGCCACTGGTTCTGCATCATCAAGAATCAGCTTATGAACCTCAACAATGGTGACCATTAAAAAAAATAATAATAATAATTCTGCAATGCATGTTGAGTACTAGCATAGTACAAAACTCATTCATGGCTCCCAGCATGCATTGCTGCATGAGTTTTTTAAATTATTTTTTTTAATGGTCACCATTGTTGAGGTTCACAAGCTGATTCTTGATGTCTGTGTGAGTCTAATTTCTTCCATAGATTAAAACTTTTGGACACACTGTTTAGAAAGTCCTTTCTATTACCTCACTGTCACAGAACCACTGGCTCTTAGAATCACTTTTACTATAATCAATAAATTAATTTAATCAGAGATTAGACACACAATGAGTCTATGTTCACTCTCAATGAGATAAGTTTACCAATTAACATATAACAACCAACTACTGATCATCTTCTCTGGGCTTTTGAGTTAACAAATATGCTCGAAGGAACACATGATTACAACAGCCAGAAAAAAAAAGAAAAAAAAAAACGATTAACACAGAAATCAAGGGTCACTAACATGGTTACTTCAATTGAAAATAAATCAACATCTAAACCTTAGTTAATTCTCAATAAGATCTTCTGTAGATGTCTGACTGAAATAAAGTCAATCTGGTTATTAATAAGTGGAGCTGGTGAAGCTGTTTGTGGGGTTGTTTAATCAGATCTTGAGATTTAATGTATTTTATTTCAGTTGATTTCGTCTAAGGCTATGGCTGAAGTCAGTTGTAGTTCTTGTGTTTCTCTTTCTGTCAGTGATTCTGTTTGTTAACAGCAGGTGTTCATCACTAATGCTCAATCAGCACTTAATTAATCACTTAACTGAACTCAACTGAAATAAGTTCAGAGCACTCATAATTATTAGTTTTAAAAACTTAAATGTTTTAAGACAATAAGTTTCATCAAATGGTTTGAGTTATCCTAACTTGGGTTTTTAAGGCAATTGGTTTATTCAAACGGTTTGAGTTACCGTGACTTGTTGGGCATATATCTTATTTAGTGAATTCAACTGAAATAAGTTCAGAGTACTCATAACTATTAGTTTAAAAAAAAAACTTAAATGTTTTAAGACAATAAGTTTCCTCAAACGGTTCGCGTTAACCTAACTTGTCAGGTTTTTAAGACAATCGGTTTACTCAAACGGTTTGAGTTACCACAACTGTTGGGTTTTACAGTGCACCAAATTCTGTCAGAATTTTTTGAAATTTATTTTAATCCCAGAACATTTCTCAAATTGTATCAACATTTCAAGAATCCTGTAAATTTTTTGATTGTCTGTACAAATTAGCAGAGACTGTCTGAAGTAGCAGACACTAGTGTTGCAAGAGCTTTTGCTTATTGCCATTATATCCATTTCCAGTTGTTTCAATGCCACTGTGAGAATGGCTGTGGTCAGAGGACAGCCTTGACGGAGTGTTTTGTAGTCATTAATAGAGCGTCTGGCCTTGGGGAGAAGATTCTCCAGAATGCTGAAATCCTTTGGTGGTGCAGGGGTAATACGCTTAAGAGATGTAAGAGATGAGAGACATTGCTTCAGAAAAGACATCTTGATTTTTTTGGGACATTCTGCAAAAGTCACGCAAATGCGATCACTGCGTACTACCCGTTTTCTTTTCCTCCACATTGGTGTTAGAAACACTTTAAGGCGTTTGGCTAAAATGTGAGCCAATATCAAATAGTCAACATTGAAAGAATACATATTGTCTGAGAGGGGCAACGATTCTACAAAACATTCAGGAACATATTTAGACTTCAACATCATGTTATAGTTTAACTTTAATATTTCTGTCATTGGAAGGTCATTCCTCTTGTAATCGCAAACTCTGAGATTATCGGGAGTTTGTTGTTGTGAGTCAGGCAAAGATCTGATGGCACTCAGTATTTCTGCACCATTTATTTTCCCTGCTCTCCTGTCTGGCATTCCTCTGTGTCCAAATTCACTTAACATCAAGGCAACTTCTGGCATTTCTTTTGGCACTGACATTCCCAAAAGTGATGGAAATTTGATATCTAAAACTAGAGGATCATGATCAGAAATTCTTTTCATCCCACTTGTGGACATTCTCATTTTTGCTTTAACATTCTCACAGTATACGACATCAGTTATATTGTTGGTTGGCATGAAAAACATATCCAATCTTGAGTGACTCTGATTCTGGGATCGTGTGAAGCCTTCTTTCATTGGATGCTTTAATGCAAATATATCTTTGAAGCTCAGAGATTGTGTGAAATCTTCAAGAATACTTCTAAGTGAGGAGTGGTATGTTTGATCTGCTGATGATCTCCTATCAAAACTTGGATCCAATACTGTGTTGAAGTCCCCACCAACCACAAGCACACCTTTAGTGTTAATAGCTGTCAAATAGTCTCTCAGTCTGTACAGCATTTGTCTGTCTGCCTTGTGGTTGTAAACATTAACAAGTGTATACAACTGACCACACAGATGATAGAAGAGGACAATGTAGCCTCCACTGTAATCTTCATCATGGCATATGTAATTAAATGTTCTTTCATTCTTTATTAAGATAGCAACTCCTTTGCTGCGAGGATGGTGGACAGTGAAGAAAGATTTCCAGTTTTTTAATCTCTCCAGTGCTTCATAAGACTGTGGTCCAATGTGTGTTTCTTGTAAAAAGACAACATCAGCCTTCATTGCAATAAGTTCATCCAACACAAGTTGGAGCTTGGAGCTTCTTTCTTTTGTGTACCTGATTCCCATAGTGTTCCATGAGACAAAACGAATTGACTTATGTTTTGGTGGTGCTTCCATTATTTGTGATGCTTTAGATAAGACATTACAAAAAACAAAAAAAAATCGATTTAGAGATTTTCATTTCGAGAATACATTAATGCAATTGCATGTTAAGATACTATAAACAATAGTCTGTTGTTTACCATCCATTAACTGGTTTATCAACATGAAAAACTATGAATGCTTTTGTGTATTTGTTTTTGCTCATTTTGAAAAATGACCTAAAAGAACCTAAAACAAAACCAATTTTTTTAACTAATAAGCACAGTCTTGCTAAAGAAGCATTAATGAAAAGCATATTAATTATATTATTATATGTTACACTTCTATGTATTTCGTCCTGACATAATGAATGGAAAATCAAATTCACTTGTGTAGAAGTGATCAATCAAATAATTTAAAATAATTTCACATTTTTACAAAACCAAAAAGAACAGGTGATGTTAGAATATGGCAACATCCACCTATTGTATTAAATAGACAGCGAAAGAGTATGTTGAGTGGGTTGAAAGAACTTTTAACAAAAATGAAAAAATATATAAATACAATTTTGACACATGTTCTCCAACTGCAAACTTACATTTTTATAAAAAATATATTAAACTCACCTTTTTGATGCTGGGCAGTTGTGAGAATCCCAAGATTTTTCAGTTTTTTTTTTCTCTTTACTCTGCTACTCAGATGATTCACTCTCATTTAACCTTCAGAATGAGTATTTAAATTAGACTTGTGAGTTGCCACTCCTACATGCGTTCATGAGTCACAACAGAAAATAAAATAACTTAAAGCATTAGTTCACTTTCAGAATGAAAATCCTGTCATCATTTACTCACCCCCCTCTGCACTTTTTAGCGTGACATGAAATACGTACCAATAAGTACATATCATTGCAGTTTCCAAAATATATGAACATTTTCACACAAATTTACAGAGTTGCGATTAATAAAGCGTAATTTTTGCACAATTACTTGAAGAATATCATCCTATGACTTCAAAACAATATTAATATGCTGGGAGATTTGAAAACTGATGCTCTTGAATGTTTGAACACACACATCCAGCTTCATATCTATGGGTTTTCATAGATGATAAGTTTGTTCAGTAGCTCACGGAGTATGGAGACAGACTTAGGAGACGAGAAGCACCGTGTAACTACAGTTCGACAAAGCAGTTAAAATCTGCTTAAAAGGAAGTTCAAATGGCACAGTTGCATCAGCTAATATGTTTTCATATCAGTTTTGCATTTGTTAACACTATCGGGTAGGTTTAGGGCTGGATTTGGTGTAGGGCATATTTCCAAAACGATAGAGCATTAACCTTTAGCGACAGTCCCCGGATATTTGAATTCTGAACCGCCGCAATACGTATCTGTAGCAACGTAATAAAAAAACAGCAATACGTACCAATATCTACGTAATAAAAACGTGCCAGGGTTCACACATTGAACCTGTGTTTTAGCGCCACTCAGTGGACATTTCTATTTGAAACCGCGGCGAAACGTGCAGCAAGGTACGTAAAACGGTGTCACACAAAAAGTGCGCAGAGGTGCGTATTTTTATGAGACCAGGTAGTCCAAACCTGTATGAGTTTCTTTCTTCTGTTCAACACAAAAGAAGATATTTTTTAAAATGTTGGTAACCAAACAGTTTTGGGTCCCATTGACTTCCATTGTATTGTTTTTTTTTTCCTACTATGGAAGTCAATGGGACCCAAAACTGTTTGGTTACCAACATTTAAAACAAATATCTTCTTTTGTGTTCAACAGAAGAAAGAAACTCATACAGGTTTGGAACAAGTGGAACAAATTCTGAAAGTGAACTAATCCTTTAATAAAGAAACTGGTGTGGCACTGTGTGCATTTGTGTCAGTATATGTGCCTCTTATTATGGCCTAAAGTATGTAAACTGGCTATTCCAGTAATGAAGACTGCGAGAGAATGAGATGGATTTATGGGTGTGTAAGAATAAGAACAATGAAGGCTACACTGTAAAAATAAATAAAAATCGTAATTTTATGGAAAATAACTGTGATTTTTTTCAGGTTGTTTTCTTTTATTTTAAATTGCAGTCAAAACTCTGTAAAATTATCTCTGAATGAACTACTTGGCTGTTATTAAGGATTATGACATTAATGACAAATTACAATGATTCACATTTTTAATACAGAAAAACTACTGTATTTTTATACAGTACATTTTCTGTTTTCTTAAATTACAAACAAATGTATGTAAAATTACAAAAATAATCTGTAATTAATAAAATAACAAAACCGTTAGATGATAAAATGGTCAAATGACTGGCAGCAACAGCTGCCAAACAAAAACCATAAAATTAAAGTAGAATCTCCTTATTTAAACAAGCTGACAACACTGTTCGTTTACAGGAATTTCATAAATAATTGCAATCAAACACCTTCACTGTAAAATTAACTAATTAATTAATTAATTAATTAAACGTCACATGACTGGCAGCAACAGAACATTAAACACTAACAGATCTCTCTAGATCTCAGCATCTTCACTTATTACAAACCAGTCTGACTTTATTCATTTCATACAAAACTTCTTATTGAGAATTAACAGAGGTTTAGATGTTGATGTTTTATTGAAAATAATAAAGTTTGAAATCACCATTGTGGAGATCAGCGTTTACTTTATAATATCAGCTTTTCTCTGGTTGCTGTGACTTTGCTAGCGAAAGCTCTGATCATATAAACCTGGTTATTTATTGATGATGAGTTAATCATCATACAGTAGCCTGATCACATCATGAGTATAGTTTCAGATTATGTTTGCATTTAATGTTTTTTTTTTTTTTTTTATACAGTGTTAATAAGAACTTAATAAGAAGTTTTGTATGAAATAAATAAAGTCCGACTGGTTTGTAATAAGTGAAGATGCTGAGATCTAGATTAATGTACTTTTGGGATTTAAAGGGTTTGTGTTGTCTGTGTTTTGTGGGTCACCATTGTGCTGAAGAGTAGAGTCTGTGCTTCAGTCCAGGAGAAGACCAAGAAACAAGGTGTTATGCCAAATGTAGTTTTATTTAAAAACAGTAACTGTGGAGTTGTTGATGTAGTGTTAGTCATTAGTTTTTGCACGTATGTTGTTATTAGATGATGGTTAACCGCAAAAAAAAGTTTCACAGAGAACGTTTCACAATTATAATCCAGACAATACCTGTAAAGTAAAAAAAAAAAATTAAGAAAGAAAAACTAGGATGTTGTACATTAATTTTATAGTTTTTGTTTGGCAGCTGCTTCTGCCATTCATTGACTGTTTTTTTACATTTAATTTTTTTACAGTGTATAGGTTAACCTTGCACCCTCTGACTAAGATCAGACTGGTGAGATTTTGATCATAAGATCCATGGCCCCTGGGCTCGCGTGAGACAAGTTCCTGATGAACTAATTTGTGAACGTATGGGATATTCAAATTATTCCGATATCTATCACTGTAAAAAATTATGCCGTTAAATAACAGTAATGTACTGGCAGCAGAGTTGCCAGTAATGTACTGTTAATTTACAGCCCTCTACCATTAATTTACAGCCCTTAATTTTTACAACATGTTGCTATTATTCTACCATGGAAATTAACTCTGCTCCAATTGGTTCAAACAGTTCGAGTTTAAAATATTGGTATTCATATGGCGTTAGTAATGTGAACTTATATAATTTGGTGTCCACTAAGAATAAATATTTCTCAGTATAAAACTGAAAACACCTTAAATAACTAAAAACATGTCTTTAATTCAAATTGTCACCATCAAAGAGACCAGTGTTTCCTTTTGTTGGGCTCTTGACCCTTGACATTTTGGCGTTAGTATTACGCTGGTTGCTTTAATTGTGTGATCATTTAAAACACACATAGCTTAACCAGCGAAGGCAAGTGAAAAAGAGTTGTGGGTAGGTCTTTTCACTGATCTCATTTCAAGTCCAATTTCTGATTATATAGACATTATACCGTTTTAGATTTTTTTCGTAGCTTCATATCTTGCAGTATTGTAAATATCAGATAATTTGAATAGTTTACAATACAAAGACCACAGACATCAAGAATCAGTGTATGAATCTTAACAATGGTGACAGTCAAGAAAATATTCAGATAAAACTCTGAACATCACAAAACAAGCTACTAAAAGTCACAACTATAACAGCATACGTAAAATAAAATAGTAAGAATAAAAGAAAATAATCAGACAATTCAGCTGCGTTGTTTATTCATGCTGCAATGCATGCTGGGATACATGGGAGAGTCTTGTACTATGCTGGTACCCAGCATACATTGCAACATGAAGCATTTTGTTGACTGTCACCATTGTTGAGATTCATACGCTGATTCTTGATGTCTGTGATCTTTGCATTGTTACAGAGGAAAACTTTTTGAGCACAAAGTGATTTGCAAATTATTTAAATTATCTGATTTTACAAGACTACTACATCTGAAGCTATGTAAAAAAATCTAAAGCAGTACTACATCTATACAATCAGATGTCGGACTTGAAACGAGATCGGTGAATCATTTGCCCACAACTTTTTTTTTTTTTTTTTCTTAGCTTTGCTGGCTAAACGAAGTGTGTTCTATATAAACACACTATTAAAGCAACCAGTGTAATATTAACACCAAAACGTCAAAGGTCAAGAGCCCAGAGCCCAACAAAAGGAAACACTGGTCTCTTTGATGGTGATTTCAAACAAAACAATAAAGCATCTAAACCTCTGTTAATTCTCAATAAGAGCTTCTCTAGAAGTCTGACAGAAATAAAGTCAATCTGGTCAGTCTGATGCAGTTTAATCAGATCTTGAGAGACTTAATGTCTTCTTTTTTTCCAGTTGATTTCATCTTCAGCTGTGGCTGAAGTCAGTTGTAGTTCTTGTGTTTCTCTTTCCTTCGGTGATTCTTCTTGATAACAGCAGGTGTTCATCATTAATGATCAATCATCACATAATTATCTCCTTAACTCCAGCACTGCTTCAATTCTACTTGAACACTCTGTAGTGTGGAAACACATGAACACTGGCGCAAATTAGACCAAATCATTTTTTTGAGTGTATGGGTTTTCATAGATGACAAGTTTGTTCGGTAGCTCACGGAGTACGGAGACGGACTTAGGAGATGAGAAGCACTGGTTTGAATCCTGTGTAACTTCGGTTCGACAAAGCAGTTAAAATCTGTGTAAAAGGAAGTTCAAATGGCACAGTTGCATCAGCTAATATGTTTTTATATCAGTTTTGCATTTGTTAACACTATCGGGTAGGTTTAGGGCTGGATTTGGTGTAGGGCATATTTCCAACACGATAGAGCATTAACCTTTAGCGACAGTCCCCGGATATTTGAATTCTGAACCGCCGCAATACGATCTGTAGCAACGTAATAAAAAAAACAGCAATACGTACCAATATCTACGTAATAAAACGTGCCAGGGTTCACACATTGAACCTGTGTTTTAGCGCCACTCAGTGGACATTTCTATTTGAAACCGAAACGCGGCAGCAAGTGCGGTGTCACACAAAAAGTGCGCAGAGATACGTATTTTATGAGACCAGGTAGAAACCTGTATGAGTTTCTTTCTTCTGTTCAACACAAAAGAAGATATTTTTTAAAATGTTGGTAACAAACAGTTTTGGGTCCCATTGACTTCATAGTATTTTTTTTCCTACTATGGAAGTCAATGGGACCCAAAACTGTTTGGTTACCAACATTTGAAACAAATATCTTCTTTTGTGTTCAACAGAAGAAAGAAACTCATACAGGTTTGGAACAAGTGGAACAAATTCTGAAAGTGAACTAATCCTTTAATAAAGAAACTGGTGTGGCACTGTGTACATTTGTGTCAGTATATGTGCCTCTTATTATGGCCTAAAGTATGTAAACTGGCTATTCCAGTAATGAAGACTGCGAGAGAATGAGATGGATTTATGGGTGTGTAAGAATAAGAACAATAAAGGCTGCACTGTAAAAAAAAAAAAAAAATCGTAATTCTATGGAAAATAACTGTGATTTTTCAGGTTGTTTTCTTTTATTTTGAATTGCAGTCAAAACTCTGTAAAATTATCTCTGAATGAACTACTTGGCTGTTATTTTAAGGATTATGACATTAATGACAAATTACAATGATTCACATTTTTAATACAGAAAAACTACTGTATTTTTATACAGTACATTTTCTGTTTTCTTAAATTACAAACAAATGTATGTAAAATTACAAAAATAATCTGTAATTAATAAAATAACAAAACCGTTAGATGATAAAATGGTCAAATGACTAGCAGCAACAGCTGCCAAACAAAAACCATAAAATTAAAGTAAAATATCCTTATTTAAATAATCTGACAAACACTGTTATTTTACAGGTATTTCCTGAATTTTTATGATCAAACACCTTCACTGAAAAACAAAAGACAAAAAATGGTCAAATGACTGGCAGCACAGGGTGCCAAACTAAAACCTTACAATTAAAGTAAAATCTCCTTATTTAAACAAGCTGACAACACTGTTCGTTTACAGGAATTTCATAAATAATTGCAATCAAACACCTTCACTGTAAAATTAACTAATTAATTAATTAATTAATTAAACGTCACATGACTGGCAGCAACAGAACATTAAACACTAACAGATCTCTCTAGATCTCAGCATCTTCACTTATTACAAACCAGTATGACTTTATTTCATACAAAACTTCTTATTGAGAATTAACAGAGGTTTAGATGTTGATGTTTTATTGAAAATAATAAAGTTTGAAATCATCATTGTGGAGATAAGCGTTTACTTTATAATATCAGCTTTTCTCTGGTTGCTGTGACTTTGCTAGCGAAAGCTCTGATCATATAAACCTGGTTATTTATTGATGCTGAGTTAATCATCATACAGTAGCCTGATCACATCATGAGTATAGCTTCAAATTATGTTTGCATTTAACGTTTTTTATTTTTTCATGACAGTCAGAGATAAAAAATGTTTATCATTACATAGAAAGTGTCTTGAATGGAAGCGTTTTGATTCACATAAACATCAAGAATCAGCACATGAATATCAACAATGGTGACAATCAACAAAAAGCTTGTTTTGTGATGATCAGAGATGATCTGAATATTTTGTAGATTGTTACCATTGTTGCGGTTCATATGCAGATTCTTGGTGTCTGTGACTCTACGTGATTTCGTCTAAATAATTTCTTCAAAATACTTTACAAATCTTCAAAATATCAAAGCAAGGGCACATTTCAAGCAAGAAAGCACTAACACTACAACAAAAGATAAATTAATAAATTTTACATGTTCAGACATTTCTGACAAGGCCAGTGAGTTAGGCCACAATACCAGACCATCAACCATATGTAAACCGCTTCATCTGATCAGAATTTTTCTTGCAGGTTTTGCTGTAACAAATCTGCTTCAGAAACACAAAGTTACAGCAGCCAGAGAAAAAAACATTGTTAATAAGTGAAGGGTCAGAAGCCCAACTAAAGCAAACGCTTATCTCCGCAATGGTGACTTCAAACTTGATTAATTTCAATAAAACATCAGCATCTAAACCTCTGTTAATTCTTAATAAGAAGTTTTGTATGAAATAAATAAAGTCCGACTGGTTTGTAATAAGTGAAGATGCTGAGATCTAGATTAATGTTCTTTTGGGATTTAAAGGGTTTGTGTTGTCTGTGTTTTGTGGGTCACCATTGTGCTGAAGAGTAGAGTCTGTGCTTCAGTCCAGGAGAAGACCAAGAAACAAGGTTTTATGCCAAATGTAGTTTTAATTTAAAAACAATAACTGCGGAGTTGTTGATATACTGATAGTTATTAGTTTTTGCACGTATGCTGTTGTTAGATGATGGTTAACTGCAAAAAAAAGTTTTACAGAGAGCTTTCGCGATTATATTCCAGACAATACCTGTAAAGTGAAAAAAACATTAAGAAAGAAAAACTAGGATGTTGTACGTTAATTTTACAGTTTTTGTTTGGCAGCTGCTTCTGCCATTCATTGACTGTTTTTTTTTTTTTTTAATGTTCTTTAACCGTTATTTCCATTAATGGTAAACGTTTGGCACCCTTTTGCTGCCAAGCATTTCACTGGTTTTTTACATTTAATTTTTTTAAAGTGTATAGGTTAACCTTGCACCCTCTGACTAAGATCAGACTGGTGAGATTTTGATCATAAGATCCATGGCCCCTGGGCTCGCGTGAGACAAGTTCCTGATGAACTAATTTGTGAACGTATGGGATATTCAAATTATTCCGATATCTATCACTGTAAAAAATTATGCCGTTAAATAACAGTAATGTACTGGCAGCAGATTTGCCAGTAATGTACTGTTAATTTACAGCCCTCTACCATTAATTTACAGCCCTTAATTTTTACAACATGTTGCTGTTATTCTACCATGGAAATTAACTCTGCTCCAATTGGTTCAAACAGTTCGAGTTTAAAATATTGGTATTCATATGGCGTTAGCAGAGGTGGGTAGTCCAGGGGTCAGAAAGTAAAAGTCCTGCCATATTTTTGTTCCACCCATGAACTCAGCAGCTGATTTCACCAGAGGAGGAACCAAGTCATTCCTTTCAAGTCACAAGCAAGTCTCGAGTCAAATCCCAAGTCTTCAAAGAGTTAAAGTTAATGAGATAATTAAAGTGACTAATTAAATGATGATTGCGCATTAGTGATGAACACCTCATGTTAACAATCAACATCACTGAAGAAAAGAGAAACACAAGAACTACAACTGACTTCAGCCACAGCTTTGAATGAAATTAACTGGAGAAAAAAAGCAAAAAAACATTGCCACCATAATTGTGGTCAGTGTTTGCTTTAGCTGTGCTCTTGAGCCTTTTAATAACTCAAAGAAATTTGCTTCTAAACAATTGCAATATTGTTTTACAGCAAACATTTGTGCAATGCTGAATCAAACCTTGAACAACAGATTAGTTTATGCTTTCAGATTGTAACTTATGGTGAGTGAACATTCTTGGTTTAAATCTCTCTGGTTTATTAAATACATTTAACTGTTACAGAACTGAAAAAAAAAACAGTATATTAAGCAAATGCCACCATAACGCTTTGATATTAAGAAGACAAACAAAAACCTGTTTAGTATCAGGCTTTTAGACATGAACATTTATCATATCATCCTCAACAGTGGTGACAATAATTATTCATATTGCATTGCATGATGGGAGTTTTTCATGCATTGCAGCATAAAGCATTTTGTTGGTTGTCACCATTGTTGAGATTCATATGCTCGTTCTTGATGTCTGTGTGTGTCTAAATATTGCTAGTGTTCAAATTTTTATTTGTGTTACATAGTTTTAAAATTAATTCACTGTAACTATTAGATAACACTTTCTTTGCATGCTGTAGTTTCACAGGGTTGACTATGCAAAACCTGAAAATATAAATGAAATAAGTTATTTATATAAAAAAGCTATTTAGACTATATTACTGTAGAACACTGATCTCTCTGCTTTGCAACACCACATGCATTGCTACAGAGAGAGATCTAACACAGGAATCAAGGGTCAAGAGCCCAACTAAAGCAAACACTGATCTCCGTGATGGTGGCATCATTTTAACCAATAAAACATCAACATCTGATCCTCTGTAATTCTCAATAACAGCAGGTGTTCATCACTAATGCACAATCATCATTTAATTAGTCACTTAATTATCTCATTAACTTTAACTCTTTGAGGACTTGGGATTTGACTCAAGACTTGCTTGTGACTTGAAAAGAATGACTTGGTTCCTCCTCTGGTGAAATCAGCTGCTGAGTTCATGGGTGGAACAAAATATGGCAGGACTTTTACTCTTTGGCCCCTGGACTACCCACCTCTGGGCGTTAGTAATGTGAACTTATATAATTTGGTGTCCACTAAGAATAAATATTTCTCAGTATAAAACTGAAAACACCTTAAATAACTAAAAACATGTCTTTAATTCAAATTGTTGCAGTTCATCATCAGCTATAATACACATGCATGTGTTGAAGTACTTAAAAAGATCATCGCTGCTTAAACAACTGCACAGTTACTGACTTAAAAAATAATAATAAAAGCAACAAAATATCAGTGTTTGTGGCTCATCATTGACTGAAGCACAGGCTCTACTCTCCGACACAGTGGTGACAATAATTATTCATATTGCATTGCATGATGGGAGTTTTTCATGCATTGCAGCATAAAGCATTTTGTTGGTTGTCACCATTGTTGAGATTCATATGCTCGTTCTTGATGTCTGTGTGTGTCTAAATATTGCTAGTGTTCAAATTTTTATTTGTGTTACATAGTTTTAAAATTAATTCACTGTAACTATTAGATAAATGCTTTCTTTGCATGCTGTAGTTTCACAGGGTTGACTATGAAAAACCTGAAAATATAAATGAAATAAATTTATTTAAAAAAAAAGCTATTTAGAACATATTACTCTAGAACACTGATCTCTCTGCTTTGCAACACCACATGCATTGCTAGAGAGAGATCTAACACAGGAATCAAGGGTCAAGAGCCCAACTAAAGCAAATACTGATCTCTGTGATGGTGGCATCATTTTAACCAATAAAACATCAACATCTGATCCTCTGTAATTCTCAATAACAGCAGGTGTTCATCACTAATACACAATCATTATTTAATTAGTCACTTAATTATCTCATTAACTTTAACTCTTTGAGGACTTGGGATTTGACTCAAGACTCGTTTATGACTCGGAAAAGAATGACTTGGTTCCTCCTCTGGTGAAATCAGCTGCTGAGTTCATGGGTGGAACAAAAATATGGCAGGACTTTTACTCTTTGGCCCCTGGACTACCCACCTCTGGGCGTTAGTAATGTGAACTTATATAATTTGGTGTCCACTAAGAATAAATATTTCTCAGTATAAAACTGAAAACACCTTAAATAACTAAAAACATGTCTTTAATTCAAATTGTTGCAGTTCATCATCAGCTATAATACACATGCATGTGTTGAAGTACTTAAAAAGATCATCGCTGCTTAAACAACTGCACAGTTACTGACTTAAAAAAATAATAATAAAAAAAAGCAACAAAATATCAGTGTTTGTGGCTCATCATTGACTGAAGCACAGGCTCTACTCTCCGACACAATGGTTACCCACAAAACTACATTAAACTAATAGATCTCTCATGTACAAAAACACATTAATACAGTTCAGTTTAATATTTACTCTCCTTATCAGTTCATGACTTTGCATAACTGTTTTCTGTGGACCTTCACTAATATTTCAGTAAAAATAACTTTTTTCGTTTGGTTAATCTGACTGTTACGTTTTACAGTAAATTGCTGTTTTTTCCTTCAATTAACGGTAATCTACTGGCAGCACGGTTGCCAGTAAGTAACTGTTTTTCTACAGTTTGTTGCCGTAAATTAATTACAGTTTATTGCTGTTAAATTACATTTCATGCTGTTTTTTTTATTTTTATTTTTTTGTTTTTTTTACATCTTTAACCCTTTAAACCCCACAACAAAATCCTCAGTTTTAAATGAACACTTGTAATGTGTGCACAGTACAGAATAACACCGAATCAGTGCTGAAGTTAATGAGATAATTCTGTGATTAATTAAGTGATGATTGTGCATTAGTGATGAACAGCTGCTGTTAACAAGCAGAATCACTGAAGTAAGAGAAACACAAGAACTACAACTGACTTCATCCATAGCCTTAGATGAAATGTTCAAGATGGCGCCGCAGATGGCAGCCATGGTTTGTTGCTGCTTGGTATTTGTTCTTTTTTTGTTTGTTTGTCCTGTCTTAAGCAACTTTTTCCCGATCAGCTTTACTAGAAACGAACTCCTGACATCAGAACGGTGTTCAATTTTGCACTTTTTGTTCATTCAGACCTTTACTGGACATTTTAATCGGAGGAGCTGCGTTCCTATACAAGCGCTCCAGGCGACGCAAGCGAGGGAAGCGCGCGGCGCGCTCGTGAAACTCCGACAGCGCGGGTTTAGGACTCCGCTGCCGAGCATTCATCTGGCGAATCTCCGTTCCCTGGCAAATAAATCAGACGAACTACGACTCCTTACCCGCGCAAACAAGGACTTTTTAAACTCCGCAGCGCTTTGCTTCACGGAAACCTGGCTGAACGGAGCCATTCCGGACAGCGCGCTTCATCTAAAGGGCTTCCAGCTGTTCAGAGCAGACCGCGTCAAAACGAGAGGCGGTGGATTATGTTTTTATATCAATGAAGGCTGGTGTACAGACGTGACAGTTTTAAAGAAGATGTGCTGCCCAAATTTGGAAGCTCTCTTTATTAACTGCAAGCCTTTTTATTCACCGTGGGAGTTTTCCTCGTTTATTCTGGTGAGTGTGTACATTGCTCCTGACGCGCGCGTGAGCGCGGCGCTAGAACTGCTGGCCGATCAAATCACACACACAGAGCAGCGTTATCCGGACTCTTTCATCATCATTCTTGGTGATTTTAATAAAGCTAATCTCACCCGTGAACTGCCTAAATATAGACAGCACATCACATGCCCCACCAGAGACAGAAATGTACTGGACCATTGCTACACTGTCTTAAAGGATGCATATCACTCTGTTCCCCGTGCAGCGCTGGGACTCTCTGATCACTGGTTGGTTCATCTCCTACCAGCCTACAGGCAGAAACTCAAATCTGCTAAGCCTGTAGTAAAAACTGTAAAGAGATGGATTTCTGAAGCAGAGCAGGTTTTACAGGTCTGCTTAGAACTTACTGATTGGAGTGTTTTTGAGGCTGCAGCTACTGATCTGGACGAGCTTACTGACACCGTGCCCTGATAGCAACAGACTCCGGAACGGATCCGCAAAACGGGTCCGTATCGGAGTCCACTTGCACAGCGCAGCGGATCCGGAACAGATAAGGATTACGGATCCGATCCGGACCCGCTGATGAATTACAGAGGATCGCATGCTGATGTTTTATTGGATAAAATGATGCCACCATCATGGAGATCAGTGCTTGCTTTAGTTGGGCTCTTGGCCCTTTTAATAACTGAAAGGATTGCTTTTAAGCAATTGCAATATTGTTTCACAACAAGCATTCGGGCATTGCTGAAGTAAAAACTTGAAGAAACAGATGAGCTTACACTTTTGGGTCACTTGAATGAACATCATGAAGGTGTCTCTCTTTGGTTTATTGACTGATAGTCAGTAATTACAGAACTGCAAAAATGTACTGTTGAACAAATACCATCGTAATGCTTGAATATTGGAGAAAAGGACTATATTGCTCAGGCTTTTAGACATGAACACTTATAATACGATCCTCAACAGTGGTGACAATAATTATTCATACTGCAGTGCATGATGGGAGTTTTTACTATGGTGTTACCCAGCATGGATTGCAGCATTTTGTTGATTGTCACCATTGTTGAGATTCATATGCTGGTTCTTGATGTCTGTGTGTGTCTAAATAGTGCTGGAGCTTAAATATTTACATGCATTACATAGATTTAAAATTCATTCACTATAAGTATTACAGCAGTAATTTACACAAAATTAATTATTTACATATTTTATATAAATATACATATTTTGGGTATAAACAGGTCAGTACCTGATGATTGTCTCATCATATGAAAACAACTAACAGTCGCTCACAGCACAGCACTGACCTGTCTGCTTTACAACAACACATGCAGTGTTACAAAGAGAGATCTAACACAGGAATCAAGGGTCAAGAGCCCAACTAAAGCAAGCACTGCTCTCCATGATGGTGGTATCATTTTATCCAATAAAACATCCGATCCTCTGTAATTCTCAGTAACAGCAGGTGTTCATCACTAATGCACAATCATCATTTAATTAGTCTCTTAATTATACGGATACGGATAGGGTCTGGACCGGATCCGGTCCGGATCCGTAATCCTTATCTGTTCCGGATCCGCGGCGCTGTGCAAGTGGACTCCGATACGGACCCGTTTTGCGGATCCGTTCAGGAGTCTGTGGTACCCAGAGGTGTAAAGTCCAGTAGTCAGAAAGTAAAAGTCCTGCCATGTGTTTGTTCCATCCATGAACTCAGCAGCTGATTTCACCAGAGGAGGAACCAAGTCATTCCTTTCAAGTCACAAGCAAGTCTTTGAGTCAAATCCCAAGTCCTCAAAGAGTTAAAGTTAATGAGATAATTAAGAGTCTAATTAAATGATGATTGTAATTCTCAATAACAGCAGGTGTTCATCACTAATGCACAGAGGATCAGATGTTGATGTTTTATTGGTTAAAATGATGCCACCATCACGGAGATCAGTGGTTGCTTTAGTTGGGCTCTTGACTCTTTTAATAACTGAAAGCGGTTTGCTTTTAAGCAAGTGCAATATTGTTTCACAGCAAATATTTGTAGACTGCTGAATTAAAAGCTTGAAGAAGCAGATGAGCTTACACTTTCTGCTTTCATTCACTCGAATGAACATCACTCCACCTGTAGCTGGTGTGTGGTTGAGGCGTGACACTCCCTCCATGATTGTAAAGCGCTTTGGGTGTGTTGCAATGCACAGTAGAGCGCTATATAAATGCTTCATACATTACAAAGATATCTCTCTTTGGTGATATCCAGCTGTCGCCGTAATGCTTAAATATTGGAAAAAAGAAAAAGTATATCACTCAGGCTTCTAGACGTGAAAACTTATCATAGGATCCTCAACAATGGTGACAATAATTATTCATGCTGCAGTGCATGATGGGAGTTTTTACTATGGTGTTACCCAGTATGCATTGCAGCATGAAGCATTTTGTTGATTGTCACCATTGTTGAGATTCATATGCTGGTTCTTGGTGTCTCTGTGTGTATACGTAGCTCTGGAGCTTAAATATTTATGTGCATTACAGAGATTTAAAATTTATTCAGTATAACTATTAGAGCAGCACTTTCGTCGCATGCTGTAGTTTAACAGGGTTGATTATTGAAAACCTGAACATACAAAAAAAAAAAGAGTTATTCAGCGCCTGATGACTATCTTATCATATGAAAACAGCTATTAGCTGCTCACTGTATAGCACTGATCTCTCTGCTTTATAACAGCACATACATTGCTGCAAAGCGAGATCTGACACAGAACTCAAGGGTCAAGAGCCCAACTAAAGCAAACACTGATCTACATGATGGTGGCATCATTTTAACCATTAAAACATCAACATCTGATCCTCTGTAATTCTCAATAACAGCAGGTGTTCATCACTAATGCACAATTATCATTTAATTAGTCACTTAATTATCTCATTAACTTTAACTCTTTGAGGACTTGGGATTTGACTCGAAGACTTGCTTGTGTCTTAAAAGGAATGACTTGGTTCCTCCTCTGTTCCACCCATGAACTCAGCAGCTGATTTCACCAAACACATGGCAGGACTTTTACTTTCTGACCCCTGGACTTTACACCTCTGGTGGTACCTCCGGGGCGCATCCGATCTGGAGTAATTTTGCTATCTGGGTGACGTCCTACATCAGTTTCTGTGAGGACATGTGTGTACCCACCAAGACTTATTTAACATTTAACAATGACAAACCTTGGTTCAGTGCAAAACTCAAACAGCTTCGCCAGGCCAAAGAGGACGCCTACAGGAGTGGGGACAAAACCTTGTACAAACAGGCCAAATACACACTGAATAGGGAGATAAGAGTGGCAAAATTAAACTGCTTGAAAGCTGTTTTTTTTAGCTTTCCAGAGTAATGACTCTACATCAGTGTGGAAAGGCCTGAAAGCCATCACCAGCTACAAGACCCCATCCCCCAGCACTGAGGCCAATCAACAACTGGCTGAAGACCTGAACGAGTTTTACTGCAGGTTTGAAAAGACTGGTCTGACACCTCACACCCTCTCCGACCGTCTCACAGCACAGCCATCCACACCCTCACCCTCCCTCCCCCCTACTGTTTCTCAGCCTGTACTCAAGATCTGTGAAGATGATGTATGCAAAGTCTTCAGAAAGCAGAAGATAAGGAAAGCCAAAGGCCCAGACGGTGTCTCTCCAGCCTGCCTCAAAGCCTGTGCTGTCCAGCTATCATCCATCTTCACATTGATCTTCAACAGATCACTAGAGCTGTGTGAAGTCCCTCCTGCTTCAAATGTTCCACCATCATCCCTGTACCCAAGAAACCAAAATCACAGGACTTAATGACTACAGACCTGTTGCTTTAACGTCTGTGGTCATGAAGTCATTTGAGAGACTGGTGTTGGCCCACCTGAAGGACATTACTGGACCCTTGCTGGACCCCCTACAGTTTGCTTACCGAGCAAACAGATCTGTGGATGATGCAGTTAATATGGGACTGCACTACATCCTGCAACATCTGGACAAACCAGGGACTTATGCAAGGATCTTGTTTGTGGACTTCAGCCCGCTTTCAACACCATCATCCCGGACACCCTTCAGAACAAACTGACACTGCTCTCTGTACCCACCTCCATCTGTCAGTGGATTACCAGTTTCCTGACAGACAGGCAGCAGCTAGTGAGGCTGGGAAAACTCACATCGAATACCCGCACCTTCAGCACTAGTGCCCCTCAGGGCTGCATTCTCTCCTCACTACTCTTCTTTCTCTACACAAATGACTGCACCTTTAAAGACTCCTCTGTCAAACTCCTGAAGTTTGCAGATGACACTACAGTCATCGGCCTCATCCAGGACGGCGACGAGTCTGCTTACAGACAAGAGGTTGAGCAGCTGGCTGTCTGGTGCAGTCACAACAACCTGGAGCTGAATACGCTCAAAACTGTGGAGATGATAGTGGACTTCAGGAGAAACCCCCCTCCTCTCCCCCCACTCACCATCATGAACAGCACTGTGACTGCAGTGGAGACATTCAGGTTCCTGGGCACCACCATCTCTCAGGACCTGAAGTGGGACAATCACATTGACTCCATCGTGAAAAAGGCCCAGCAGAGGTTGTACTTCCTTTGTCAGCTGAAAAAGTTCAACCTGCTACAGGAGCTGCTGAAACAGTTTTACTCAGCTGTTATTGAGTCGGTTCTGTGCTCCTCCATAACTGTCTGGTTTGGGTCAGCCAGCAAATCAGATTTAAGAAGACTTCAACGGACTGTTAGGACAGCAGAAAAGATCATTGGTGTGCACCTGCCCAGCCTTCAGGACTTGTACAACTCCAGAGTGAAGAAACGGGCAGGTAACATCATCAAAGGCCCCTCTCACCCCGGACACAACTTGTTTGCACTTCTCCCTTCAGCCAGACGCTACAGATCTCTGTTTTTATGCCTAGATGTTCTAGTGCACAGTTTTTTCCCCCATGCCATCTCCAGCTTAAATACCTAACACATGAATCATTACCGGTGTTCTGTAATTCAATCTGTAATTCATTCTCCATCTTTAATTATTGCCTCTTTCTCAAGTATTATGTAAATACACATACATATCTGTTTATTTATACAGCTGTATATAGAGTAAATAATGCACAAATCTGTACATAAATCTACTGTTCCAGATTCATACTTATTATTATTATGATTATTATATGCATTTCAATATCCATCATGGCACCAAGTGAATACACAATATAAAAAAACTTGGGTGGATGTAACAGGATGTAAATGTTTCTGAGCTTGTATCACTAAAGAAGACATGCGGTTCTATTAATATTGCATAGGCTACTTAGATGGTATAAATCACGTTTTAGTGCAAGTTTAAGAGTAACACTTTTGAATTTCCTAACATTAGAAAGAAATACAATAATATCAAAGCATGAAACTGGATCAGTTTTGAAAACAATGTTTGATTTTCTGTTATTACCAGAGGTGGGAATGTCTGTTATCACCCAGAACACACTATCAGTAGTCTAGCAACACCCCAGCAACTGCATAAAAAGAGTCTAGCAACCATCCAGAATATCCTAACAACCAACTAGCAACATTATAGCAAACATCTAGAACATCTAACTGACCAAACTATTTATGTTTCTTAAACAACAATTTAAGACAAGCCAGAATACATTTGTCTTTCAAACTTTATATTAAAGTTTACAAGTATTCTTAAATGCTAACACACAATTCAAATACACAGATGACTTTCCTGCCCAGTGAACACTCATGAGATCAATAACACTTAACAAAAACTCTTAAGATTCAGGAATTATTTTTGCAGCTCAATGTCTATTACAGTATACAACTTAAATTAAATTACAGATAATAATAATTCAGCATTGAATTTTGGGAACAGATAATTTAAATTTTACTACTGTAAAGTAATCTTGCAGTAGATGAAAAACACTAGAAAATTTCAAATACCAAATAATTGTATATGAACTTGGTACAGTTAAAAATTTTTTTTAAATTAAATCAGCATCCTCTGCACATTTGATCAAATTTCATTACAGTATACAGTACTATAGCAGTTTCCGGTTACACTTTATTACGATAGTCCACTTTAGACATTCTACTAACTACAGGTAACTTTGTAACTACATGTCAAATAATTCACATTAATTTGCAACTACATGTCTACTAACTCTCAGTAGGGAAACAATTTCAACTTTTTTTTGTAAGTTATGCTAGATTCAACTTGATTTTTTAAGTCAGTTTAATGTTATTGAAATTTAAGGAGACCAATTTAATTCAGTGAACTTAACATTTTAAGTTCTAACTTACTGGCACACTGTAAAAAAAAAGTTGAGCCAACTTAAAGTTTGCTCGACTTATTTTTGTGCACTGTAAAACCCGAGAAGTTAGGGTAACTCAAACTGTTTGAGTAAACGTATTGCCTTAAACCATTTAAGTTTATAAAACTAACAATAATGAGTGCTCTGAACTTATTTCAGTTGAGTTCACTAAAGTAAGATATACATTGCAATTAAGTGATTAATTGAGTAATAATTGAGCATTAGTGATGAACACCTGCTGTTAACAAACATAATTACTGAAGAAAAAGAAAAACAAGAACAACTAACTTTAGTCACAGCCTTAGATGAAATCAGCTGAAATAAAACACATTAAATCTCTCAAGATCTGATTAAACAACCCCACAAACAGCATCACCAGCTCCACTTATTAATAACCAGACTGACTTTATTTCTGGCAGACCTCTACAGAAGATCTTATTGAGAATTAACTAAGGTTTAGATGTTGATTTATTGTTTAAATTGAAGTAACCATGTTAGAGATCAGTGTCTGCTTTAGTTGGGCTCTTGACCCTTGACTTCGGTGTTAGTTCTTGTTTTTTTTTTCTTTTCTCTGGCTGTTGCAACCATGTGTTCCTCAAACGTATTTGTTATAACTCAAAAGCCCAGAGAAAGTGACCAGTAGTTGGTTGTTTTGTGTTTATAATGACAATCATCTGTTAGTGAGCTGATCTCTTTGTATATCTAATCTCTGATTAAACGAATGTTGTATTGATTACAGTAAAAGTGATTCTAAGAGCCACTGGTTCTGTGATGCTCAGTTAATAGAAAGAACTTTCCAAACAGTTTGTTAAACTCACACAGACATCAAGAATCAGCTTGTGAACCTCAACAATGGTGACCATTATAAAAATTCATGCTGCAATGCATGCTGGGTACTAGCATAGTACAAAACTCATCCATGGATCCCAGCATGCATTGCTGCATGATTGTTTTTTTTTTTTTTTTTTTTTTAAAACTTGACATGATTAGTTGAGACAACTAATACTGAAAAGTCCAATCAACTTACAGAGAGCAATTCAGCGCCAGCCAGGATTTTACAAAGTGAGTTGAAATGACTTGTATTTGTAATTTGTTTATACTTAAAAATTTAAGGCAGCCACAAAACTTACGTTTTTAAGTTGAAATAGGTGGAAATTTTTTACAGTGTAGGTTTAGGGTTAGTAGAATAAGTTGACATATACTTGTAAAGTTTCTGATAGTCAGTTTGTTGTATGTTGTGGACCCATCAAAATAAAGTGTTAGAAGATATCAAGCAGACAGTCTACTAATACTCTAATGACTGCTAGTTGACATGTAGTTGCAAAGTTACTTACTGTTAGTAGAACGTCTAATGTGGACTATCAAAATAAAGTGTTACCCAGTTTCCTGGTCTCCTGCCACAAGACTAGCTATATCTCATTTCTCAGTTCTGCAAACAAGCAGTACACATAAAAAATGGTTACAAATAAAATTTGACAGTCACACGTTTGAAGGTGTACAACATGTGCTACAGTTTACTGTACATATAGAATAGTGAAATTTCCATCATCTAATGTACTGGTACTGTACTGTAATTATACTGAATGTGTAAGTATAAAACCCATGTATATTATTTGTTCAGCT
The DNA here is from genome assembly GCF_012432095.1 of Onychostoma macrolepis. Lineage (NCBI taxonomy): Eukaryota > Metazoa > Chordata > Actinopteri > Cypriniformes > Cyprinidae > Onychostoma > Onychostoma macrolepis. Next base: position 33,897,931 of record NC_081173.1, read on the forward strand.
CTCTCCTCTCTCCGTTGTTAGGATGCAGATTCTGATTGGTTTCATCAGTTTTGCTACCTATATTTTTTGTTAAACCTTTTGAGAAATGTGTCTTTGTTTTGAGAACTGAATTAATGGTTTGGGAAAATGGGCCAACTAAAATCAGTTATATTATGTTAACAATCGAGAAAACTGCAATACAGAATTCTTACCTGACTCTGCTATTAGTTTTCGTGATCGGCAACTTCTTATTGATTCCATGTTATTGTTTCGTGCGATATGGCAGAAAGGCCTCTATATCCATGAAGAAAGTGAAGCGAGCGGTCAGAGAATCGATCACCAAACAATTACGAACATGATCTCACAGAATTCCGTGTAATGTTCACGGACTTAATTAACCTCCGAATCTGTGGTGGCATCACGGAATCGCCAAAAATTCCGTGATTGGCTCACAGAAGGCATCAGCCGTGGTCCACGCACAGATTCACTGGTTCAACACCAGCGCTGCATCGGACCACGTAAAAAGAGTGACTCCGATGCAGTTATACTTTCACTGGAGTACCTGACCCCACCCCTACCCTAAACCTACCCAGTTCTGAACAATAATGATGACGATAAATGTCCCAGTATCGCGTCGGCATGTCGATGCTAAGAGTTTCCGTGCGTGGAGCACGGCTGATACCTGTCACTGACTTACATTAGTATCACTTCTGTGAACCCATCACGGAATTTCCAGCGATTCCGTGATGCCACCACAGATTCGGAGTTAATTAAGTCCGTGAACATTACACGGAATTCTGTGAGATCATGTTGATCTCAGACATATCCAGGACTTCTGAATAAACCGAGAAGCATTATCTGATTCACGAACTAATGTAAAAACAATTCGTTAGTGAATGGGCTGCGCTTTGTGTTTTTGACTCAAAAAGAACCGACTCATAAAAGTCATTTGTTAATGAAGCCGACTACACTGTGCAACCATCGTGCACAGTTTAGTGAAAGACGTGTTTTTTTTTTTGTTTTTTTTTTGCCATTATCTTCCGTTACGCTGTCATCGCCGCGGCTGAAAAGTAGCACATGAAACACTGCTTACATGTATATTTTATTCTGTGATAATTCTGGGGTGGCACAGCTTTTTCTTAGGGTGGCAGTTGCCGCCCCGTACCACCCTGGTAGATCCGCCCCTGGTTTTGCTGATGATCTAAGCGTTATGTTCACTGATTATTATTTTCCTCTGGGCAGGTTTCTGGTGGTCCAGATGGCATCCTTGATGATGTTGAGGATGAGCCAGAGCGAGATAAATTCCTGTGCTGTCAAGCCCTTCAAGCCCCGGCCCACCCCAAGGATGGCAAGCTGGTACCCTAACTGGGCCTCACCCACTGGTAGGCACAGGAAATACAGGGGGCCGGTCTTGGCCCACAGGTCCCGCGCAGCGCCGCACTCCCAGAACAGATGTCGGACGGTCTCCGGGGAATTACACCCGGACCGAGGGCAGATCGCGTTTTTGGCCATGCCTCTGGAGTGCATAACCGCCCTGACCGGGAGGATCTCATGAGCCGCCATCCACGATGAGTCCTTGTGCCTGTTCTGGAGAGCGGGGTGAGAAACGTTCCTCCAAACTTGTTTGGCCTCACCTAGTGTGAGGCCTGGAACTGGACTCACCGGTTCCCGGTCCTGCACAAGAGAGACGAGATGCTTGTGGTTAGTTAAAATGGTGACCTCTTCATTCTCTAAAAGGTATTTCTTTAAAAACTTTTTGATAAAACAGTATTCTTTAGGCAAGTTAAAAGACACTAAAGATTTTAACAGTAGATTTGAAAACCCCAAAGTTCTCAGGTAAGACCCCATCCAAAATCGCGTCATCGCAGCCGTCTTGTTTTCTTTGGATGGGGTCGTGGCGTAACTGATGTGCAGGGCGTTGAAGAGGCTGCCTAAAAACAGGTGGGGGTCTGGGAGGCCTTTTCCTCCATTCTCCGGTCTCCTCTTCACGGTTTCCCTCTTTAGGCGCTCCCACTTGGACCCCCACAGGAAATAAAACACCGCCCTCTCCAGCTGCGCCAGGAATCGCCGAGGTGGGCTAAAAACAGAACAGACAAGTAAAACCAGGGGTCAAATCACCGATTTAAAAATTAAAACCTTGCCTTCAAACGTCATCTGTCTTAGTCCCCAAAACCCCAGTCTTTGCCTAACTTTCCCTAACAAGTCAGTCCAGTTTCCCCGTCCTCCACCCTCTTTGTCAAATTTTACTCCTAAAACCTTAAAATCATTGTCTTTAAAAGCTAAATCGAGTCCACCTGTGTCCACGTCTCCCCACGGCCCGAAGAGCTGGGCCTCTGACTTGTTCCTGTTAAGTTTGGCGCCCGAGGTACCCCTGACGGACACCGCTGTGGATATTTACAGCTTTGGAAAGATGCCCATTTACAAGGATTTTGCTGACTATGCCCTCATACAGCCGTCCCACCCATGCTATAAACCTCTCTGGAAACCCCATTTTTTCCAGTACCTGAAAAAGGTACTGGTGCGAGACTCTGTCAAATGCTTTCTCAAAATCTAGATTTAGGACTACTAGCCGAATGTTTCGGTCTCTCGCGTAACAGATGGCGTCTCTAATCAGCACTAGGCTGTCTGTTATCTTTCTTCCGGGCACCGCACAAGCTTGATCCGGGTGGATCACGTCCTCTAAAACGGTTGACATACGTGCCGCTAAAATCTTACTAAAAAGTTTGCAATCGAAATTTAAAAGAGTAATAGGTCGCCAGTTCTTTAAGTCAGTCTTGTCACCTTATTTGTGAAGTAAAGTAACTATCCCTGTTCTAAAACTGTCTGGAAGTCTGTCAAGGGTCTCAAACTCTTTCAAAATTGTCAAATGTCCTAAAATGTCCCAGAATATTAGATAAAACTATAGGGGAAGTCCATCCATTCCTGGGGATTTCCCCTTCTTAAAACCTTTAAGAGCTTTTGGAGTTCTAAAATATTCAAATCTTGGGATAAAATCTCATTATTCACCCTTTTCTCTATAAATTTTAAAACTTCCTTTAAAGTGTCTATATGTACATTTTTAAAACTGTATAACCCCTCATAAAATGTTTCCACCCCTTCTAAAATCTCCTTTGTTGTGTTAACCTCCCTCCCCTCTGTTTTTACACTGGTTAACCCCCCACCCCTTGTTATCATCTTCTTTAAAAAGTACCTCATACACTTTTCACCCTCTTCTATTTCTCTCTCTTTACTTCTTAAAATGACCCCCTTACTTTCTATTTTGGCTAAAACTGACATTTCTTTTTGACCTCTTGTATTTCGTTGCTAAAATCAAACCCTTATTTAAAAGATTAAAATACCTCTGTAGTCTTTTTTGCAGCCCCATCATGCGTCGCTTTTCCCTATTCTTATTTTGTCTCCCTATCTTCCTAAAAAACTGTCTCGTCCGGTCCTTTACCATCTCCCACCACTGTGCTCATGGATCATAAAAGTCTTGGAGGGTCTGCCATTGGCTGAACTGCTCCCTATACTCTCCAACCACTTCTTCATCTTCTAATAGGGAACAGTTCAGCTTCCACAGCCCTCCTCCTACGGTCACACCCGTGGGAAAAGAAAGGGTGCAAGATAGCATCATGTGATCAGAGAAAAAGAGAGGGTTCAATGTTGCATCGGTTGGCAGGCAGTCCCTTGTAAAAACAGTCAATTCGAGAGGCTCTGGTGCCATCACCACTGAACCAGGTGAAGCTCTCCTCTCTTCGATGCAGTTGTTTAAAACAGTCAACTAACTTAAAATCTTTGACTAAATTTTGCAATAAAACCAATGTTTTGTCAACTTTAAAATTCTCCCCTACCCTCTTCCTGTCTTTTTTGGATAAAACACAATTAAAATCCCCTGCCACCACTAGGGGAGCCCTACCTAGCATGTGGGGCTGCAGGTCTTCTAAAAGTTCATACCTCTGATTTTTCTCCGTAAAACCATATACATTAAGAACATTAAACTCTTTTCCTAAAAAGGTCAGTTTTACTAAAATTGCCCGCCTGTCTCTCACCACTGTGCTCCCTTTACCAAGATATGGGGGTTGTTAATTAAAATAGCAAGACCGTCATTCCTGTTAAAATTTGACCCGCTCCAAATGGAAGGGCCTTGGGTCCACATCTCCTCCCTCTTCCTGTAATTTTTTAAAAAGGGTACAACACACTCTTGCAATAAAAACACATCAGATTTAACCATTTTTAAAAAAGGATAAAATGCTCTGTGCTCAAAAGTGGAATCTCACACTTCTCACATTGATGGTGGAGATAGTGAGAGTCATGAGCAATAGGGTAAAAAGGGTATGAACTATAAAAGAAGACATACTTCTGTAGTTTTATTCTTTTAAATATCATTTAAATCATGTTTTATCTTGTAGCATTTGTTCCTCCTCTTCCCCCAATCAAATTGGGATCTGGAGGGAAAGTGCCCCGACCCCTTAGGTGCCGCAGAGAAAAACTCTTGCGGCTCCTTTGGTGACAATGTTCTTAGCTTGATTTGCAGAAAAGAAACTCCATTTGGAGATTCGCTTGCCACATACAGTCTAGATCTTCCAGTGAGGAACTATCTAGTTCGGGAGTGGCTTCCTCCCTCTGAGTTGGTAGTTCCGCCTCTATGGCCGCCCCACTTCCTTTTTCTTGCCCAATCCCTGAGGCTGAACCTCAGGGCCCGCCTCCTCTCTTTGTTTGATTGTTTGCTCCTCTGGTGGGGTGGCCATTTTGTTACCTTTCAGTTTGTTGGCAAAACTCTTGGGGCAATCTCTGTAGAGATGATGTGTGTCACCACAAAGATTGCACCACCTGCCAATGGTACATTCTTCAAAGACATGACCGATTTCTCTACACTTCCCACATATTAACTTCTGGCATGCATCGGCTAAATGTCCCATTTTCCCACACTTCCTACATAGTTTTGGTATCCCTTGGTAGTGAATGTAGCCTCTGTTTTCACCCAACGCAATCATTAAGGGCAGATGCTTCAGGCCCTGATTGCTCCTGGCATCTTCCCATTGTTTAATGGGAATTTGCCAGGAGCAATTCCAGATGCCATCTTCATCCACCACTTTGACTGCTTGACCCCGAACAATGCAATATCTGCCCAACCAGACATAAATGGTATCCCCACTCACTGTTTCATTAAACATTCTGACAATCACAGTTTTTAGTGAATTGTCTGAAAGTTTTTCCACAGCAAACACAGAGAACTGGGCCTTACATGCCTCAAACCTATGCCAGAAATCATTTAACAGGGAAGCAACCTTAAAACTGATGTCAAATCCTTTATTCAGAGGTAGCGTAACTATGCAATTCAATTCTTCAGGTTTAAAGTTTAGGGTTTTCTGGATCAGCTTCCTGGAGAAGTCAAGACGTGACATCCCCAGGGGCTTACCATCCACCTCTTTTAAAATAAAGCACACGCTGTGGTGCCTCCGCACGCCGGCACGGGCAGCCGACATGGTAGAGGCAACAACAGCACTTAAAAACAAGTGTAAAACTTAATAAATAAATAATAAAACGCAATGAATAAATATATAATGAATAAATAAATAACTTACGTTAAAACCAATAGATTCCTCGGAAACCAAGTCGTCCAGATAAAAGAAAGAGCGCTGCCAATGTATCTCCTGAAGATTTACAACTCAAGCCACTAAGGCACTTCAGTCAAGAACCTCCAAGAGACGATCGCTGTCCCAACCATCCGACCAGACCGCGAGACCTTAACAAAAAGGCAGAGAAGTGATTAAAATTCTAAACGATTCTAAGAGCCACTGGTTCTGTGACAATCAGTTAACAAAAAGTACTTTCAAAACAATTTGTCCACAAAAAAAAAAAAGTTTTCATCTATGGTAGTAATAAAACTCACAAAGACATCAATAATCAGCTTGTGAACCTCAACAATGGTGACCATTAAAAAATAAAAAATAAAAAAAATCATGCAGCAATGCATGCTGGGAGCCTACTGTAGATGTCTGACAGAAATAAAGTCAGTCTGGTTATTAATAAGTGGAGCTGGTGATGCTGTTTGTGGGGTTGTTTAATCAGATCTTGAGATTTAATGTATTTTATTTCAGTTGATTTCATCTAAGCATGTGTCTAAAGTCAGTTGTAGTTCTTGTGTTTCTCTTTCTGTCAGTGATTCTGTTTGTTAACAGCAGGTGTTCATCACTAATGCTCAATCGGCACTTAATTAATCACCTAATTACTTAACTGCAAGTTTTAAAACTTACATGGTTTAAACCAAGGGGAATTTGTTTACTCAAACAGTTTGAGTTACCCTAACTTGTTGGGTTTTACAGTGTACTGTCTGATAATAATTCACGTCTAAAGAAGCTGTCGCGAATCTGGTCAATGAACTTCCGTTCACTCACCACCAGAGGTCACTCGCTTACCACATTGGCTCTTGCACTACACTAACTGTTGCATGTCACTCCGGACTACAATTCCCATCATCCATTGTGACGACACACACACAGCTGATTGCACTGATCACACAGCTGATTCCCATTACATGCCTTACTTAAGCCATGGACTTCCTCAGTCAGATTGCTGAGTAATGTATAGTGTATATCACTCTCCTAGTGATAGCTACTCTACGGAGTCCACTTAGTTGTCATAGTTTTGTCTTGCCTGTTTTCTCGTGTCTTGCCCAAACAGTTTCTGATAGTTTGTGCAGAATTTCTTTGATTATGCAAACCGATTGTTGCAGCAGCTATCTGGGTGGCTGGTCTCAGACGATTTTGGAGGTGAGGATGCTGGATGTGGAGGTCCTGGGCTGCTGTAGTTACACGTCGTCTGCGGTTGGATGTACTGCCAAGTTCTCTGAAACACCTTTGGAGATGGCTTATGGTAGAAAAATGAGCATTCAATTCATGGGCAACAGCTCTGGTGGACATTCCTTCAGTCAGCATGCCAACTGCACGCTCCCTCAAAACTTGTGGCATTGTGCTGTGGGATAAAACTGCACATTTTAGAGTGGCCTTTTATTGTGGCCAGCCTAAGGCACACCTGTGCAATAATCATGCTGTCTAATCAGCATCTTGATATGCCACACTTGTGAGGTGGATGGAGTATCTCGGCAAAGGAGAAGTGCTCACTAACACAGATTTAGACAGATTTGTGAACAATATTTGAGAGAAATAGGCCTTTTGTGTACATAGAAAAAGTCTTAGATCTTTGAGTTCAGCTCATGGAAAATGGGGGCAAAAACAAAAGTGTTGCATTTATAATTTTGTTCAGTGTAGATCCTCACGTCTCATATCTTGTTCACCCTGTAACAGAAGCATTAAAATGATTACATTTTGGTGAAGTTTTGATGTTTTTAATGTGTGGAAATAAATATGTTTAAATAAAACATGATTGTTTTATCATGTTTTATGATAAAACAATCATGTTTTTTTGGATAGTTTTTGCATAGTTTCTTCACAAAACCTCTCAGCTCGGTTTGAGGAACATTATGATAATCATCAGTTATAGTTTTGTTCTTAACTCACATGCATATGTGTTAATCAGGAATCGCAAGAGTTTGCATATTGTTTGCATTTCACCTTTGTGTTTGCCCTTGAGCTGAGATGATATGCATCATGATAAGCATCATAAAAGCATTTCATTTCCAGCTGCTGCCCTGTTGTTTAAAACCAATGAAACTTAAGCATTATCAGACCAACAAAAATAAATAAATAAATAAATTGAGTATTTTGGACTGAACTATATATAGAACAGCACAGATAATTGAGATTTTTCATTTTATTTATTTATTTATTTAGGATGTGTTTAATTTAAAGCTTAGAAATGTTGACTCAAACTATTATTTATTTATTTATTTTTTACATTTTTGTTCATTATTCATTACTCGTGTCAAACACTTATTTTAAATAATCTAAGTTCACAAAGTCCAATAAACAAAATGACAACACTAAATATAAATGTCAGTTTCATTCTAGGAATATGGTATGGATTACTTGTATTAATCTATTTATTTTATTGTCTATACAAGTTTATATAGTTCTCTATAGTAGCACATGGCACTGAGGAAGGGTTAATACCCGAAAACGTTTTGCACTCTTGCACCTTTGCACTTTTTTGCACTATTTAGTGACCTCTGAGCAATAAATGATATAAGCCTTTTTGGACTGTTTGGATGAGTGCGGATCTCTTTTGTCTATAAACCTATAGTTTGACAGCCAGTGGTCAATGTCATTTTGAGCAGCTTGGGAATTGTCTGATTTTATTGTGGAATGCATGTCATGTAATGTTCATATTTTGTCTTTAACTGTAAAAGTACTATTTCTTGACTCCACTTTAACAGCGTATGCATTTTTTTGCAATGCTAAATTTGTGAATGAGGGCAAGATCTCATCTGTTGTGTATTTATGGCTTAGAACTTTTTGCTCTTATGAGATTTAACATTGTAGTTTAATAAGTAACCAAAGATTTTTAACATCATTATTGTCGAAGCTGGTTCACCTGTGCTTGAATGGGTGATATTACTCATCTTCATTTCAATATTAAGTATCAAAGCCAATATCGATGATACAATAACTATTCATGTACAGTAACATTTTTGTACTTTCTGAAAATAAAATGTTGAATAAAGACATTTAACAATTTACAATAATTTAAAATACATTTATTTAGTCAAGTGAAATAACTCCATATAATATTTCTTCTTCTGTAATTTCCTGATAAGCACAGCTCTCTCTGATTCGACTGCTGTGAGTGAGGTGATCTGTCTGTGATTGCTGTTTCAGCATTTCTGCTTATGTTCAGTCACTTACAGTTGTTCCTATATCCCAGCTAACAGTTTTGACCTCAAAACTTATGATATGCATTTACTTCTATGCTTAATATATCAAGTACTTTCAAAGATAAAGGATGTACAATGTTGCTTAGATATTACTGCATATGTTTCAGAAATTGACCCAAAAAGTCGTCACCTTTATTTATATAGCGCTTTTAACAATACTGATTGTGTCAAAGCAGCTTTACAGTATTAAATAGTAAAAAGAGTGTGTCAATAATGCAAAAGGACAATAGTAAACATTCAGTTTTCAGTTAATGTTCATCATTGATTAAGAGATGTCATCATCCAGCTCAGTTCAGTTCATATATCTGTACAATCAAGTCAACGATATTGCTGGAAATTAAGTGATTTGGAAATTAAAAGATTTGAAAGAAGACCCTTGCTACATTCCCATCTCTCTAAATGTATCTAAATGTTAGGTTATTTAAAATAGGGCAATTACACCAAACTTTTAAGCCATTTCCGTTTCTTGCTGTAAAATAGCTGTAACTAAAAGCAGTGCAATAAATCAATGCAGTACAGTTTGTGTATCATGCAATTGTCATTTAAAATAAAACCAAACATTCTGACAAATGTTATAAAGGTTAACAACTTAAGATAAAATATATTATTCCACCAAACAAAAGTATAGAAAAAAAATCCCAAGAGACAAATAAATCTGAGTAAAACAATAAATCTTCATTGTAAAATCAATTAAATTGTAAAAAAAAAAAAAAAAAAAAATGCTGAAAACTTTATTTTTATGTGTTTGTTACTTTTGTTATTTGTGCTGCTTCTCTTGATGCTTGGTGACCATCAGTCCGACAGTTGTTCTGACAGTCTCTCCAGCTGTTCAATCTCACTGGAAACATCTGGAAAACACAACGATAGAAAATAATCAGTCAATACTTGATTGTCAAATACTTTTTCTGTTGTGTAGTAGGGTGATATTCTCTTACCCGTCCATGTGATTTTGCAGGTTTGTGACAGTGAGAGATCCATTGATCTCTTTAGTCTTGATTCAAGAGCATCTTTTATGTAGAGCTGAACAAAAACAAGGGAAGATTCAGTTTAGCAATTTTTCAACTAAATACATGCTTGTCTTAATGAATATGAAATCAGTACCTTTAAGTTATTGAACTTTTTAAGCACTTCCTCTTTTGCTTCATTGAACATGTCTTCTTTTATCTCTTCGACCGTGATTATTAACAGGTCTTGCATTCGCTTCAATGATTCTTTTCCACTCTCTGCTGCAGCTTCTAAAATAAACAACACTCAGCATTCATTCATTTTCTTTCTCATGAGACACATAAGAAAAAGGAAATGAATAAGTTCCTGGATGTGCATTTTATGAATTAAATATATTTTTGAATTGTGTTTCTTGTTATCCACTAAATAAAAAGTAAAATTTACATTACAATAGTTTGTGATTAATTGTAACTCATAATGCTATCTTATGTTTATAACAAGAAGCCATTTTATTCTGAATGGTTGTTTGTATTGATGAGTAGATGTCCTTTTTTATATTAACAATGTGTCTTTTGAGTTCAGACTTCAGTTTGGTTTCCTTTCAGAAGAGGAGGAAAAAGCAAACAAAAAAGTCAGTAAAGTTTCAAAACATTGAGTGACTAAAATTATTTTATAGCAAAGTTCCTGCTTGCTTCAGTCCCATACCTTAGAGGCTTTTTTGGTACATTTCAGTACTTATTGATTAATAAAAACAGCCAGTAACATGTTTGTATATGGACCAATTCTCACAATTAACTAGGTGCTTATTAGTATGCCTATTCTTAACATATTGGTTGTTTATTAGTATTTATAAAGCACATATTCCACATGACTATATTCTACATCCCTAATCTATGTCACGAATCCGGTCTATGAACTTCACTGACTGCACTAATCACACGCTCATCGGATCCTACGCACACACTGAATGCACTGATTACATGCTGTGGACTTCCTCAGCATTATCGCCGAGTATTGTATAGCGTTTATCACAGTCTTTGCTGATAGCTACCTCTACAGAGCCTACTTAGTTGTCTTAGTCTTGCCTTGCCTGTCTCCAGTGTTGGGCAGTAGCTAGTTACAAGTAACTAGTTACAAGTAAATTAGTTACTGTAATAATATTACTTTTTGCAGTAACTAGTAGTGTAACTAAATACTAATAATATTACAGTTACTTTCCATAAAACAGCTTAGTTACTTAGTTACTTTTGATGCCTCAACCCTGCTGATTTAAAATCTAACAATCAAATAATTCCTAGATTTATTTTCATAATTTTCATGACTCACACATGCATGTGATGTCCCCAGTGCAGCAGGCAAGCTTGGAATATGGAAACGCTTACATTCAGCAGATATAAATATTGCATTATATTGATTTTGTCAGGAAAAAAGATGATCTGAACACTGTTGTGTAAGTTTTACTTTACTCTGGCATTACATCCAGCATGTGGTACATTATATTAATATAATTAAAAATATTTTTGGAAAATTAAACAGTTTCTTACAAATTCATGTCATTTGATAAAATACATAACAAAATGTAATCGCATATGGGTAACAGAAAAATTACTTCAAGCTACACATGACAATTAATGAGATTAATACAACACTTCTACTTGAATGTCGCTATCAGTCACTATTGAGTGTTTGTAATAACTTCTGACTGTGATCCAATGTGGATTTTGGTCGAATGATGAGGCAGAAATATGTTGTTAGTAATATTCTAGAATATTTTTATCTGGAAGATACACAGTTAGAACTTCTGTGGGGCGTGAAGAAAAAGTAATGTAACTAGTAGTGTAACTAATTACTGTTGCCAGAAAGTAATAAGTAAAGTAACAATATTACTTTTGAAAGGAGTAACTAGTAATGAGTAATATATTACATTCTTTGAGTAACTAGCCCAACACTGCCTGTCTCCTCGTGTTTTGATTCCTGTCCGTGTTTCCTGGATTAACCCTTTGCCTTGCCCTGTTGGATACTGTTCGCCGATCGTAGACCCACGCTTGCCCTCGGATTACTCTTCGTCTTGCCTGTGTTGTACCTGTTTGCCATTGTTCGACCCTGCCTGTATTTCTGACCATGTCTTTGAATAAAACCCTGCAAATGGATCCGCTCGCCTCTCGTCTCGTCGGCTCCGTAACAATATATACCTAAACATAACAACTACCTTACTGTTAAACAGCAAATTAGGAGATTATTGAGGCAAAAGTCATAGTTTCATTTAAGTGTGACCAAACATCTTGTTCAATTTTAAGATATATTTTTGCTTCAACATTTTCTTCAGTGGAAGCAAAAACAGAGGACCAGGGCTGTATGAAGGACAGCTGAACTCACTTCTATTTTGATGAAGTTGTGAATGTGATGTAGATTGTCAGAGCTGGGGTAAGCAGAGTCACTCTGGATGACACTGAATTTATCAATCTGTTCCTGCACTGACTTTCCTGTTTTTCCAGTCACACTGCAGCCAAAAGAAAAGTTTATTTTTAAAACATTGTACAGAATACAGATTTCTACAAAATTGCTGTAATATGATATAAGAATTACAGAAAACAACTATGGAAATGTCCAAATACACAAATTTGCTTAATGAATATGAATTTATTCAGCTGTAATCAACCAAAAATTCGGACCAAAAGGAATTCGGGAAGTGAGCAAAACATTTTTAATTTAACATATTATTATTTTATTTTTGCATTACGATGTAAAAAAAATATAAGTGATTTTGTTAAAAAATAAATTAAAAATAAAATAAAATATTATTTATAAAATATCTATTATATAGATTCAAATATAATTGGATTTAATCCAACATTTACTTTTGGCTGACAGCTCTCAATAAAGTTGGATTTTGTCTCCTCATATTGAAAGGTTTGGGCTTTCAAGTGTATTATTAATAACAATGTTAATTAAAAGGACTTAAACACACAAACTTAATTTGTTCATGCTAATTTTGTTCTAAAAGAAATGGGGACTAGAAATGGAACGATAAAACAGAACTTACGGAAAAATCTGATCAAAATCTTCATCAATGTGTTCATGCAGGTGTTTGGCTAATGTCTTGTTCAGGTCAAAAATCTGTGTCATGTTCCTTGGGAAATGACACCCACTTTTTCTGCACAAAGCTTCAAGGGTTTGATAGCATACACTGTAAAAAATGATTGTGATTTTAACAGTAAAAAACTGTAAAATACCACAGTAATAACCTGTTAAATGATTAAGAGTAAGTTTCCTTACTATATACAGTGAATAACTGTAATAGATCTAACCTTTGTTTTCGAGAAAGTAGCCTCAGAGTCGACACTCATAGACTGTGTCTGAAACCACTCCCTACACCCTCATCACTAGTCCTACATTACTGCACTATATAGTCCACTAGACAGAGTGATTGAGAACATATGAGTGAATTCAGACACTGATGAACACCTGCTGTTAAAAACACAATCACTGAAGGAAAGAACAAGAAACAAAACTACAACTGACATACAGCCACAGCCTTAAATGAAATCAACTGAAATAAAACAGCAGAGGATGATTAAACAACTCCACAAACAGCAGCTCCACTTATTACTAACCAGTTTGACTTCATTTCTGTTATATATCTACGAATTAACAGAGGTTTATATTTTATTTCAAATGTTTTGTTTTATCTCACCATTTTGGCGATCAGTGGTTGCTTTTGTTATGCTCTTGACCCTTGACTCTTTGAGGTTAGTTTTTCTTTGGCTGTTATGACTGCGTTTGGAAACACATTAGTTATGACAAGAAAAGCCAAGAGTTTTTGTAGTTTTGGTTAAAACTTAAAAGTGGTGATCATCTTCTAATGACCTGGATCGCTGATCTCAGTTAGTGTCAAACAATGTGGCTGATTTGTAATTAATTTCATATTGGCTATAGTAGTAATATTACTCCACAAGTTAAGCTGACAAACCATTATGAAAGAATTTAAAACCTTTATGCACAAAACCTTCAGAGTTACAGCATCATTTAGAAACACACAGACATCAGGAATCAGCACATGAACCTCAACAATGGTGACTATTAATAAAAAAATTCATGCTGCAAAGCATGCTGGGTGCCAGTACAAAACTCCCAGAATGCACTGCAGCATGAATAAATTATGCAGCTGAATGTTCTTAATATTTTCTTTATTTGCTTTTATTTTGGTGTTGTTTTTGTTGTTACTTTTCAGTAGACTGTTTTGTGATGTTCAGAGTTGAACCGTTTTTTAAATTTTTAATATCGTTTTGATTGTCACCAATTTTGAGATTCATACGCTGATTGTTGATGTCTGTGTGTGTTTAATTTCTGCCGTAGTTCAATACATTTATTTGTGCATATTCTGGTTAGAGCTGTTTCACAACATTTGATTACTGTAGCAATTAATGGTGCAATTAACATATCACATGTTTAATAAGAGACTTAACATGGGATAACCAGTGAATTAAACTAGATCATGACGGTTTTGACATCACAAACATCAGTCTCTGATGATGATAGATTAATTTGGCGCTTTTGCTTTAAAAACTGTGCTTAATAAACACAGCTAATTAAAAGCAACCAAACAAAACCAATGTTAAAGAGTCACGAGTCAAGAGCCCAACTAAAGCACCCACTGATCGCCAATATGGTGACTTCAAATGAAAGTACAACAACTAAAATCTCAATAAGAGCTTTTGTACACATGACAGAAATAAAGTAAAAGTGGTTAGTAATAAGATGCTGTTTGTGGAGTTGTTTAATCACCCTCTTCTGAAATATTGAGAGATTTCATGTGTTTTATTTCAGTTGATTTCATCTTGGCTTTAGCTGTAAGTTTTGTTTCTCTGCTCTTGTTTCTCGTTCCTTCAATGATTCTACTTGTTAACAGCAGGTGTTCATCAATAAAGCTCAATCCTAATTTAATTAGTCACTTAATTCTCTCATTAATTCATCACTGCTTCAGTGTTACTTCAACACTCTGTAGTGTGGACACATAGAAGTGCTCTTTAAAACTGAGGATTTTGCTGTGGGATTAAAGGGGTTAAATTTGTGAGATGACAAAACATTCTGTGGAACGTCATTTTAACAGAAATATACCGTAAATTTAATTTACGGAACAAACTGTAAAAAACAGTAGATTACTGGCAACCACAGCTGCCGGTATTTCACCGTAAAATCAAGAAAATAAACAGCAAAATACTGTAAAACCTAACAGTCAACTTCCTGTTGTGTTTTGTGGGTCACCATTGTGCTGGAGAATAGAGCCTGTGTATAAGTCAAGGACGGACAGAGAGACACTGATGTTATGCTGCATGTTGCTTTATTTAAAGGCAATAACTGTGTAGCTACTGATATAAAGAGAATCTCTTTGTTAGTTTTAATCACGCATGTATGTGTGTTGCTGTTATTTGCAAGAGTTTTGAGTTGAATTGATGACTTTGCATAAATCAGTAAGATTTTCTTCATGGATTTAAACAAAGTAGTTCTCAATACTCTTATGCTCACATTACATAAACATTATAAATATTAGTTTATAAACAAATGGCAGTTGGATAATTTAAGCGTAGTCGGTTTCTGCAAATAAAATGTCTTAACTGAAAGGTTTGTGTATTAACATTGTATCAGTTAATGAGATACGGTTTTTCACTGTAAATTTAAACAGTTCTGTAAATCCTAAAATGTTGCTACCGTCTTTTTCACGGTAAAATTCTGGCAACCACAGCTGCCGGTATTTTTCCGTAAATTTAACAGATTTTTTTTTACAGTGTATCTGTCCATTTAAATTCAGAGTCACAAAAAAAGATGTTAAAAGGGCAAGAACATGGTGACTGATTATTCACAATATTTGAATCACACTCACATCTGATATCAGTTCCTTTGTGGAATTAACACATGACTTCACTGATTCTTCCACTCCCTTTGAGAGTTTCTGCTCCAGATCATTATAAATAGCGTCAAAGCGTTTCTCCAGTTCATTTAGTGACTTCATTAATTTCTTTTCAAATTCATTACGGATATTGATTTTTACTTCAATCTAAAACACACCCATACCACAACAGTGAATTACATACATAGAGTACATACAGAATAATACATTGGCTTCATTCTAAAAACAACTGAATATGAAATATAAGCAATTCTGACTTGTACCGTTTTCTTGTCTGTATCCAGCTGGACACTTTGGATCAGAGACAAAACTCCCTTTGCTTCATTGACATGATCTTTGGTCAGTTCTCTGTTAATGTTCTTGTTAAGATTCCTCAGGTCATCCTGCAGCTTTGGGATTTCTACAAATAAGTATTTACAAAATGTGATTTGGACTCATTTGTTCAGTGCTTTGCCTGGCTTATAAAATATTTGATAACACTTTAGAATAGGGAACACTTATTAACTGTTAACTACGACTTTTCCCTCAATAAATTTGTAATTTACTGATTATTAATAGTTAGTGCGGTAGTTGTTAAGTTTAGGATAGGATTAGGGATGTAGAATAAGGTCGTGTAGAATAAGGCATTAACATGTGTTTAATTACTACTAATAAATGGCTAATATTCTATTAATGTGCATGCTAATTAGCAACTAGTTAAGCGACCCTAAAATAAAGTGTTACCAAATATTTTAAGTTTAGATCATTTAAAAATATGCAATATATAAATGAATAAAGAGGTAAAATGAAGGCAATAGAGGATAGTTTACCTGTTTCACTTGATTCCAGATTTAAATTGTGGTCAAAGAACGCATTGGAACTTACAGTGAAAACTTGAAACTGATGGTCATTGTTTAATATTTTCTTAAAAAAAAAGAAAAATTAGCAAATTAGCAAATTAAAAAAATTATTACAATATAACAATATAAAATACCTTGATTTCTGAATTTTTAAATTTTTCTTGATCCTCATCTTGGCATATTCATTTCTATGAAGTATGCACCACACTTTTTCCTGATCGTTAAGAATGATTAAACATATATACACACACATATATAAGTTGTAAAGTCTGATTCAGTGGAAGATTATGCATTTAATTATGATAATGCACTGTCCTCTGAGTAAATTATTACATTCATTAATTGAGCTCTCACTGGCATAAGTAAAACCAGCAAATTTACTTAAAACCAGCAGTAAAAAAAAAAAAAATTAAAAAAAAATTTGTGAATGAAAACAATTACATAATGCTACACAAATACTAAATACTACTAGTACAGTCCTTTCACATTTTCCAAACCTTGTCTTTTGAGATTTGGTCACTTGGAAGCCGTGCAGATCTATAACAAAATATATTAAAAAGTTCTGAAATGTTGCATTTTTACAAATTCTCATTCTCAGAATTAGACCACTTCCCAACTCATCATTTCCTAAATATAATATTTACATATACCTCATATACATTCGTGTATTGATATCATCAGTCTTTGTACAGATGAAGTTGATGCTTTTACATTCTCCTCCTGGTCCCAGTTCTTGAATGCAGTGTTTTAATATCCCCCAGGGGTCTCTGTCAGTGATTGCTCGATTGATATCACTTACAATCCACACAGAAGAGCACTCTCTCAGTTTTTACAGGATTTAAAATATAACCGTGAGTATACGACATGCTCATAGTGGCATAATAGATTTATTGTGTGGTGTATGGCAAGATGTTCTTTTGAAAAGAGTGTAGTAATATATTTACAGATTTCCACAGGTCTTCTCTAATCTTATTGTAGTCTCCAGTCCCAGGAAGATCTAGAAGCACAATGTGTTCCAGGAGTTCATGACAGCCTGGTATCTTGATCGTCACACTCTTCACAAGTGGCCAGAACCAGCCACCAGTACTTGACTCATTGTGTTGTATGAAACTTGCAACATCGTTGATAAATTCAGAGAGCTGTTGAGATAATAAATGGTTTTCCTTTACTTTGCTAAAAAGCTAATTCAGAATGTATCATTACACATTTAATATGTGAAATATTAAACATATAAGTCTCCTTGCTTACATCATTTTTTGAGATTACCATCTTACTCACTGACAAAAAGGTTTTAATCTCAGCAAATTTGATGTCTTTTTTTAGCTCTTCTGGTGTTTTTTTATCTGCATCAGACCCATACAGAGCAGTAATCTTTTCTACAGCAACTTCCTTCAAGTCCTTATTGCTGTCTTCACTTTTATCTTTTATATCTCTGGAAAGATATTTGAGATCTTCCTCCCACTCCTACTTTGGTACACAACACACACACAAAGATACATGCTTCCATTTATTTGCGTATTTATTATAGAGAATATAGAACATTTCTCAAGGCATGGTAGGATAAACGAGGAAACCTCTTTAGAGATGAGTTCGATCTCTGCTGTGTAGTTGGAGTCAGTCAGATTGGCTTCCACCTGAGTAACAACAGCTGTACAGGCACCAAAACAACCAGACGGTAAGAGATCCTGTTTCCCTAAGATTGCATTTAATAGGGAGCTCTTTCCTTCTCCTGATCTTCCAAAAATCCCGATGGTTGCCTTCTTCCTGCTGAATGTATCAGCTTGATCTAGCTTGGAAATGATGTCACTGTTCAGGTTTTTAGTGAGTCTTTTCATAATTTGCTTTGCATTTTCCATGGCCTCCATATCTATGCACAACAGAAAACAGAATTACAGAGATGTGTGGTTACTTGTAATAATCACGTTCAGTCACATGACATTTACAGCTCAGGTGCTTGACTAATGATCGTGAGATGGTAAGCATGGGGTTTGCATGTTCTGTGTTTGTGTAGGTCTCCTCCGATGCTCCGGTTTCCCCCACAACAAGAACATGAAGGACAAGTGAATTGGAGGCACTTAGTGTGAATGTGCATGCTGTAGAGGACTTCTCGGGTCCAAAAATTTGTACCTGAACCCAAAGAGACCCGTAAATGTGATCTGGCGGGTGCAGTGTTCTCTGATCGACTCGGGTATTACACACAATGTTAAATAGACCTGGGACCCGAAGTAATAGATTGGGACCCGACCTGGACCCAGCTGACCATTTAAAGACCCAAACCCGTACGGGTCTCGGGTCCACCGTGAAGACCTCTAATGTGCTGTGTGTATGTGTGTTGTGTGGTAGCCCTGTCCTTGATATACTCCAACATCCCTGTGGTGCTAAATAGGACAAGCAGTTTGGAAAATAGATGGGTGGATGTCATATGATCCTTTTAAATCAGCGTGCATCTCTAAATTCTACAGACAATTTACAGGCAACCACATGATTAGTACTGATGTCAGATTAAAAGTGAACCGATTCAGATTTTACTTGCCTGTTGTCAGTGGTGACTCAGATGATTCATGATCACGTTTTCGTTTAGTACCTATCAGAGAATTAAATCCACTCATTATTTTTCTCAGTCAATGAATGTAAGGCAAATGCACAATGATCTTTAATTTGCATACCTTGGCTAACCATTGTAGGGTCGATGGAAAGTCCTGGAGGGGAAAGAACATATATTATTATTAAAGATGATCTATTTTTTCTTAGTAATGTTTTAAGGACTTTTTAACTCTGATTATAACCAAATTAATTGTCTCACCATCAGAGGAAGTTCTAGGTGATGGTACAGGAAGCAGTGAAGGTGTATTTTTCTTCATCCCATGAAATGCTTCCATCTCTTCTTTTGGTGCTCAAGAAATGGCTGGTCTATAAAACATTGTAAAAAAATTAAATTAAATGTAAATTAAAGAATTAATTACACATTATATAGTTTCACGTACCTATATGAATACAAATCACTGCAGATTCCAGTTGAAATGAACACTAGAGGCAGTAAAACTCCAACAACTTTAATTCCTTTTCACACAAAGTATGATTTATAGGTACAGAGTTTTGATTAATAAAGGTTTTCACACAATTACATGCTGGATATTATGTTATGACTTCAAAACAAATTTTAACATCATGTGGAATTTCAAAACTGATACTTTTGAATGTTGTCGTCACATATACAGCTTTATACGCATGAGTTTTCTGATTCAGTGGGTTTGCTTGATATGGCGTTGTACATGAGTGATGAAGAGCTCCTTTACAAACCCTGTGAAACTACAGTTCGACAAAATAGCTCAAATCCGCATAAGGAAGTTAACAGCTGCAATACCTTAAGCAGCGTAATAAAATCGCAACAATACGTGCCTGTACCAACGTAATAAAACTGTGAAGCCTGTGGTCTGTGAAGCCATTGACAAATCTGCTTTCACAGACCAAAGATCCAAAGTTAGTAAGTTCCCTGTCAAAACAAAAAGTGATAAAGGATAGGCACTTTTTGTTCTGTGTTCTGAATGACTTACCAAGACTTTTTTTTATCCAAAGTGATTTCAATTGCAGTCAAGGTTTACGTTTTATCAGGTCATATATTCCCTGTGAATTGAACGCATGTGTGCACTGTAAAAAAAATTCCGTAGTTTTTACAAAATAATTCTGGCAGCTGTGATTGCAGAATAATTTTGTAAAAAATACAGAAAAAAACTGTAAACACATTTACAGAACAAAACTGTAAAATTTACAGTATAAAACTATAATTTACAAACAGGGAAATTTGAATGTAAACCACTAAATTAAACCACACACACTGCTATTAAAATCTGTTTTGTACCTTTAACATACTGACAACCACCATAACAAAAAGAGGTGGTAAAAGAGAAAGCCACATGAAGAATCAGGTAGCTTCGCCACAAGCAGAAGTATATACTAATATATACATGGCTGCTTCAAGCGTTCACTGTCAAGTCAAGTCACCTTTATTTATGTGGTCCTTTATACAAAGCTTTCAAAGCAGCTTTACAGTGATAAACAAGAATGATTCAGTGATGCAAGAGGAGATGAATTCTGCTGTAAAGCGGAAAAAAAAACAATAGTGTCATTGTTGAGAAAACAGTGATGTCGTCGTTCAGCTCACTTTAATTCTCATCTGACAGCACCAGGACAGTCAATTCAATAATATTGCTGAATATTAAGTGTCCTTAAATAAGTAAGCCAAAAGGTGACAGTGGCAATGAACCAAACTCCATCGGTAACTGAAATGGAGGGGAAAAAACTTGGGAGGCAACAGGTCAGTCAGGGGGCCAGTTTTCCTCTGGTGAAATGAATGAACAAACACTGTCTTGCCATGGTTTAAAATCTTAAACCAATGTCTTTAATAATCTGTTTTTACCCCCTCACAAATCATACAGCTTTTTTTTTTGTTTTGTTTTTTTTTTGTTTACAAATTTATATTCCAAAATAAATAAATAAATAACAATAATAATAATTTAATAAGATAATATTAGTGAAATAATACAAAGCATAGGCTGTTTTTTTTGTTTGCTTTTTTTTTTGTAATACTAAAATTATGCACTTTTATAATAAAGGCCTTTTAATATTATATCCTTACATTTCTTGCTTTACATTAATTTCATATGATCATGTCAAAAGCTTGTTTGATAAATAAGAGGAGAATAATAAAATGTTTTTCTGTCCATTGTTTTAAAAAGATAAGCTAAAATAAGAAAATAAGTTTTGAAATTAAATTTTTAGATCTTTAAGCAGCATAATAATTTGAAGAGTTACCTTATATCTCTCAGAATAATGTCTGTGGAACAGGACAATGCCGTTGACTTAGCTTTCAGTTTGAGCAGAGTAAGATGTCCGACGTTAAATCTCATTCACCTGTGGGTATGGACTACTTGATTTGTTAAACAAAGGAAAAGAGAAAGGGGAAATGTCTGTTTTGTGAAGTTTATTTGAATTAATATTGCAATGAATAATTGTCAAATCAGTTGCATTCATAGTTTTACTAATACTGAGTACTGAATGCCTGAAATGATTTATATTTAATAAAGCATTATCATTATATTTTACTTTAGTTAAGTTTTGATGCACAGCTGTCTTCTTTCTTTCTTTCTTTCTTTCTTTTTTCCTTTATTGTGTAGAAATAAAAACGTTTATATAAAATTTGATTGCTAGTTATCAAGGTTTTTTTAGTTACTTCACAAAACCTCTCGGCTCATTATGACCATCATCAATTGTAGTTATATTTTTGACTCACATGTTCATGTCTTAATCAGGAAACGTACGGCTTTGTATAATGTTTGCATTTCCCTTTCGTGTTATTTTTTTTTAGGCTCTGCATTTGCCCTGAGGTAACATATGTTCTTAACATTCAAAATGTCCAGGGCTTTTTTATTTTTTAAGATTTTTTTCCCCCTTGGTTATGCAAAAATCCTCCAAAAATTCCCCTGGGGCCATTGCTTCTATCCATCTATCCTCCACACTACTTATACTCTCTATGGTCGCAAGGTTGCCAGATCCTAACCCACTAAATAGGACCACAGGTAGGGGAAATTGACCACACAGACAATTTAATATCATCAATTTACTTTTGCTGCATGTCTTATGCAGGAAACCCACACTGACATAGGAAGAACCTGCAAACTCCCTTTCTGCTCTCCTGGGGCTGTTGATATTAATTCAAATGATGAAAATAGCTAAAATCTAAGCAATTAATTCCTTAAAGACACAGATATGGATTTCAAATTAACATAATTTTTAAGTAGTAAAAACTCTGCTAAGACACATTTTTTCGAGTTTATTTCAAATTACAAAATTACAAAAACAATAGATAGACTTTACTTCAAAACTGACATTTTACTGTAGTAGTACACTACTGTCATCTTGCCGTGTTGGTGAAGAAAGCGGGCCGACAGTAATCTGTCGCTCAGGGGTCACCAGCTGATGAGGGACTTGCGGAGGGCCTTTGGGATGGCAAGTGCCACACCATAAAGGCCTGTCCGTCTCTCGGGGCCACTCCAGAAGTAGCAATGATCGCCTGCTGTTGTTTCGCCATTCCCATGCCATAGCACTTCACAGAGCCCTGCCAAGGAGATGTTATAGCGACAGAGCTCTCGGGACAGCAGGGTGGCAGCTCCGGGGCGAAGGAGTGTCTGGACATTCCATGTGGCTATTCGGGTCCTGCGACGAAGGTTGATCCGTACTCGTTGGTCGGGGGCAGGCTGGGGTCCGTTACCATGTTGGGCAGTCCGGCTACTTTCTCTGATCAGTTTCGTAACAAAAGGGTTTCTCCTGGGTGGGTTGTTAGCCCTCCGCAGGATAGTCGGTTGGTGGGGCTGCCACCTCACAGCATACCGATGTGCTGGGGTCATTGTTTGTCTGGAACCTACCCTGGAGACCGGCCCGCCTAGGGTGACCCTACCAGGAGCGAGCTCCCGATGGTATCGCTCTCCAGGGTCACTGAAACACGCAAGCCCCCTCGCCACGTCAAGGCCAGACCCGAGAGAGGGCTTATGCTCCCACCGATGTCGCTGACGAGGATGCGAAGGATGCCTTCTTTGACCAACTCCATCAGACTGTTGGCCAAGCCTCACCTCACATCACCATCATCCTCACCGATGCCAATGCCACTCTGTCTAGCAGTGATCGGTCCACAGACTCACCTGTCGGCACAACTTTTGCTGACAGGTCCACAAACGACAACGGTAACCGCCTACTCCTTTTCTGCCACCACAACAATCTCTGTGTTGCTGATACCTGGTTTCCCCGGAAGCTTATCCATCACTGGACATGGTACAGCCCAGAACCAGGAAAGCGCCGGACCATATTCTCATCTCTCGACGCTGGAAACCGTTTGTCACCAACTGTCGTGTGTACCGAGGAGCAGAGCTTGGCAACACAGACCATCGCCTGCTGGTGGCCCAGCTCAAGTTAAAGCTGCGAGCCAACCAGCACACCAAGACTCAGCCTCGCCTGGACTCTTCCCTACTCAGTGATCCAAACATCGCCAAAGACTTCAGTTGCGCCATCCGCCGCACCTTTGATAACCTGGCTACCGACAAGGTGAATGACTGGCAGACCTTCAAGGAAAGTGTCATCCAGTCAGCTCACAATGTCTTCGGATGCTTTCGATCTTCCCCGAAAAAGCCTTGGATATCGGAGAGGACACTCAATATCATCGACCGTCGGCGTGAGGCCCGGCTCCGAGGTGACCTGACGGAGTATCAGCGACTGAACCGCCAGCGTAATGTGGCTATAGCCGAGGATAGGGAGAAGTTCTGGCAAGCAGAAGCTAAACACCTAGAGTCCGCGGCCAATAACAACAATATGAGCCGTGTCTTTAGCCTGCTGCGCCAAGCCCGTAATGGCCCACGCATCACGACAGCCCTGGTGAAAGATTCTAATGGCAACCTTATAGCAACTGAAGCAAACTGCCTCGAACGCTGGAAAGAGCACTTCAGCCTCCTTCTGCAACACGGTACCTCCCCGGCTGATCCCGCCATCTCATCGGCCGCTAACGCTGCAGCCCCTAGTGCTGCCTGCAGTACAGACCCGGTCACACCTGAGGAAGTCAGAGCCGCCCTGGAAAAACTTAACAACAGGAAAGCCCCTGGCATCTGTGCAATAACCGCTGAGATGTTAAAATCAGGCGGTGAAAGCATCGTCGAGTGGCTTACCCACATATTCAATGAGGTGTGGGAGACAGAGAGGCTTCCCAGCGACTGGACCAGAGGAGTTATTTTGCCGTTCTGGAAACGTAAGGGTGACAGGCTAGTCTGCGGCAACCACAGAGGCATTACCCTTCTCTCCATCCCCGGCAAGCTCTTTACCAGGATCTTGCTCACTCGTGCTCTCCCAGCCATCAGAAGCAGCCGCCGTCCCCAGCAGGCTGGCTTCATGCCTAACCGCTCCACAACAGACCAAATCTCCGCCGTTCGCATGCTGATCGAGAAGACCTATGAATTCCGTAAAGATCGCCATCTTTACATCGGGTTCATAGATCTGAAGGCTGCCTTTGACACCGTCTGCCACACTTCACTGTGGAGTATCCTACATGCTCTTGGAGCACCACCCAAGATCGTTGCCCTGTTCAAGTTGCTTTATAGCAACGCTCAGAGCTGTGTCCGCATCAACGGCAGAGACTCAGGCTGGTTTCCCATCTCCAGTGGCGTTCGCCAGGGCTGCGTGGCTGCCCCTGACCTCTTTAATTGCATCATTGACCATCTGATGTCCAAGGTTTGTGACCGGGTCCCCGGAGTGTCCTTCGGCAGTTACCATCTGACTGACCTGGAGTACGCTGACGACACCATCTTGCTCAGCTCGTCCTACAGCCAGCTGAGAGACGCTCTGGGCATATACAGTGAAGAGGCTGAAAAGCTTGGCCTCCAGGTGAGCTGGACGAAAACCAAGTTCATGTATGTCGGTGACAGACCGCATCCACCTTCCCTGCGGTTTGGCAATGACATTGTAGAGCCTGTCAAGAACTTTTTGTATCTGGGATCCATAGTGACAGACAACGGAGACCTAAAACCTGAGATTACCCGCAGAAGAGCCCTGGCTGCGTCAGCCCTGCAGTCTCTCTGGAAACCACTCTGGCGGCACCAGACCATCTCACGCAAGACGAAGCTCCGGATTTACAACTCAGCAGTACTCTCCATCCTGCTTCATGGCTCGGAGACCTGGCCCTTAAATAAGACACTGGCTGCAAGATTAGATGGCTTTGATAGCAGGGTTCTCAGAACCATCGAGAACATCAGGTGGCCCCAGCGGGTTTCCAATAAAATTCTTAGATCCCGCACGTGCCAGCCCAGAGCATCCTGCCTAGCTGCGCAACATCGCACCCGCTGGTTCGGCCATGTTCTCCGCCTCCCTCCCGACCATCCGACGAGAGCCATTCTCCAGTTTGATCCGAGGGACGCAGGCTGGAGACGACCACGCGGTAGACCCGCACCCGATGGCTTGACGTCCTTGCGGGTGACCTCCAACAACATGGAATTGCTGTGGAGGATGCAGAGCAGCTGGCACAAGACCGTCAGCACTGGAAACAACTGGTTCATCTGGTCGGCTCAACGCACAGGGATGGGACGCCTCCCTAC
Organism: Onychostoma macrolepis; assembly: GCF_012432095.1. NCBI lineage: Eukaryota > Metazoa > Chordata > Actinopteri > Cypriniformes > Cyprinidae > Onychostoma > Onychostoma macrolepis. The sequence continues at coordinate 33,923,542 of NC_081173.1, forward strand.
CCATCGCAGGAGCTAAAATGAATGAATGAATGAATGAGTACACTAAATGTGTAAGAGTTAATGGGAATGTAGGCAAAATATTATAACATATTTGTGTTAGCTGAGATGAAGTCAGTGTATATACAACATGCAGTCATTGTTTATTCCTTATCCATGTCTTGTAAATTCATGTTCTCTTCAATTCTCTTCGACGATCAAAGAAATAGTAACATTTAAAAAATGTTAGTTGAATGTCCAACTAAATCATTCCAAAAAAATATATGTTCCATGAATGATGTATAAATAAAATTATGCTAACGTTTTGAGAACATTTTTAAAGACCAAATAACTTTGAAAAAACATTCTGACAAGGTTAATAACTTTTAGAGAACCTTACCAGAACATGATTGTTTTATCATGTTATATATGATGGCACCTGTCTCTTTTTGACGCTGATTTGCTCCTCTGTTTCTCTCTGCGTGTTAGGCGTCTTTGCCAGATTGTTGTGCTTCACGGTCAGTCTGACAGCTTTCTTTCTAATACTTCAAGCTCTATTGTGTCCAGGGGCATGTCTAGAGCCCAGCCAGCAATCTTATGTGGGGCCCAGATGGGTGGCTCCTGGGCTCTCTAACTGGGCCCCAGCCAGTTTTGTCCGCAGTTTCCATGAGGGCCCCACATGGGTCAGCCCAGATGAAACAATGAAATGAACTCTGCTCAGTATGCATACTACAGAGTGCTAAAAATAAGACTGAAGCAGCACTGCAGTTCATTAGATAATTAAGTGATTAATCTAGTACTGATTGAGCATTAGTGACGAACACCTGCTAAAGAAAAAAGAGACGAGCAGAAACACAACAACTACTATTGACTTCCAGCCACAGCCTGCAAAACAACTGAAGATAAAGACATTAAATCTCTGAAGATCTCAGCAGAGGAGGATTAAACAACTCCACAAACAGCATTACTAGCATCATTATTACTAACCAGACTGACTTTATTTCTGTCAGATTGTCTGGAGAAGCTCTTACTGAGAAATACAGAGGTTCAGATGTTGATGTTTTATTGAAAGTAAGAGTTTGGCTTGAAGTCACCATTATGGAGAATAATGTGTGTGTGTTGAGAGGATGCAGAGGTGTTAGCATCCCGTTCCTTTTCAATTGTTGTTTGAAAGCTGGTCGAGATACTTTTACACACAACACTTTGTTGTTGGCTTTTCTGTTGTTACTATTATTATAATATGGAATGTTTGTGTAGAAATGCTGATTACTCATCAGGCTTATTAAACTAAATAAAAATATCATGAGAATAAATATGCAATGTGTACAAGAGCCCGACCCCATGAAGCCCTAGCTGTGTAGCATGTCAATTTTAATCTCCCCTCCCTACCTATATATTATTAGTGTTTAATTTTTTGTTAAATTAAAGGTACTGTTAACCTGATATTACCACACATTGTTTGAAAAAATAAAGCATTTCATTGCAAATTAAAGCATTGGTTTTATTCATATGCATGTAGAGTATAGAATATAGATACAATGTTTGTACATTTATTTTACATTTGTGGTAAAACCAATCAACCAAAAAAAACAAAAAACAAAAAAAAAAAACAGGCGGATGGAAGGACAGATAAGTTACCTGAAATGGTTTGATTGTTGTGTCAGGAATTTTCAAACACATAACAATGGGGTCACATATTCTGATGCCCCCTTTAAATAGATTAGTAGCCTGTTTTTGTGACATCGGCTTCATGAACATTGTTAAACATTTATGTCGCACACAACATGCAAAAATAGGCTACTCTGCAAAGAACTGGATTGTGTTTAATCTCATGAAATTTTAAATTGGTTTAATAAACCTGTTGAATAACCAGCATTTCTAAACAAACATTCCACACAGTCACTTTAATTTTTATTTATTTAAGAAGCGGTTAAGAATTTGTACAAACATATTCAAGAGTATATACACTACATGACACTTAAGGATAAAACATAAGCAGAGGAAATTTTTAATAAAAAAAATAAAAAAGTAGAGTTTTATCAATTTAAATGTATTAGAAAATGAATAAATAAATACAAATTGTTTAATGTAACAGTTGTACTCTTCATATTAGACCAAAATTCTTTCCTGGATAGGTTATACAGTAGAAGAGTTTGCAAATTGCCAGACTGTATTGATGCTCTCATACAGTATGCCCAATCCGCCTGTGTGATACAGTTCAAGCAAAACAGCGCCTCCTAGGGTCACAGAATACGATGGTCACAGAATTTGGTGTAACACCAGAAACGTGCCGTTTACGGGTTTGTGAGCTGACGTGCTCAGTCCGGTAACGCGCATTTTCACGCAGTGCTACACTCTTTGAACTCATGTTATGACATGTTAAACAGGAAGAGGCATTGTAATTGTACATGTTTGTACTTTTTATGAAATATTGTTACAATTATTTATCAAAATCATGTCCCAACTTGTATGAAACTTGGAATATTTATATCTGGACTCACAAATCTACTGTTCCGTTGGCTACATCCACATTCAGTATAAAAACTACATGAGGAAATAATGAGGATTTTCTTGATAGTGTTTTGATGTTATAAATCAAAGTAAGGATGCAACACTTAATTTGACATAGAAACTATTATTCAGTGCTTTATTTTGCTCTGGAAAGGAAGTAGAAAAGCTTTGTAGTTTAGTGTTTCTGTACTTTGGTCTAATTATACAATTTAAACTTCAATGTGTTTTAAACTCTGAACACAGAAAGAAAAAGCAGAATGAAGGAATGACATTTCTTCCTGGTTGTGATTCCAGTCATGTGACTGTTTAACTCACCTGTGTAGCTACTTTCATTTTTGTTTTGCTGTGTGTCGTTGTTTAAGCCAGGACAACAGACTCATACGGAACTTTTATCATGTAAGTTTCCATGTTTTTAAATATAATGTCAGCTTGTGTGTTTTTGTGTCATTAGATTTGTTTCTTGTCGAAAACTAAATCTGCTAGTGATACTAAGGGAATGAATCAACGAGTTCATGATGAATTCATCTAGTTGTGTGATTATAATGACGATGATTAAGATGCTGTTTTTATTTTGGTTATTAATATAATTATTAGATAGTTCTACAATGATTACTCAATTGAGATGATTGGATGGTAACAGGAAAAAGGTTCTGTTGTAAAAGTATTTTATCACTGTATAAATGTCTTTGTGATGTGTATCTGTCACTCAACAGCTCTTCTGTATTCTCAACAGGTTCAGATGCTTCAATCTGTTGTTTTGCCTTGTATATCATAGTGGTCAGTATCATTTTATGTAACTATTTTTGGTTTTCAGTCTCAGCTAGAGTTATTCTAGGGAATGGTTTCTGTTTTGTGTCACTCAGCCAAATGTTGACATTTGTGGACAGATGGTGGCAATTTCCAATCATATTATGTCATTTACCTTTGCAGTTCATTCCAGTTAATTTATTAATAATGGCAAACAGATCAAGCCTAACCAACAACCTTAATCTTTACGCACTGCAAAAAGCGGTAACCTAAATATGGTAACATCTAATCTAAATTGGTTCTATTCAAGTTGAAAGTGTTATTTTACATCACAGAACAAACTTATATGCATTCATTTATACCAACAAAACAATTTTTAACATATAAATCAGGTTGAAATTGCTCTTAAATTTGCAGGGTACCACTTTTACAGTGCAGGCATTTCTGACGCTAAATATTAGAGAAACTCCACCATTAGTTCACAGTTATTGAATCCACTTAAGAAAAATAAAATCAAGTTGACTACAATGTATCTGCTAAAATATTTTATGATGAGCATGATTACAGAGAATAGAGAGAAACAACTTTTTTTTTTTCTTTTTTCAGTATTGATACTTTGTAGCCTATTACTTTTGTCTGTCTGTTTGCAGAAACTGCTTTTGTAGGAACAACCCCTGTATCTGTGACAGGGGGAAAAGGAGACAATACCACCCTGCCATGTCAATTTGAGGCCAGTGACATTTTTCGTATTGATTTATGGAAACAAAAATCCATCTTTTCATGTCAGAATCAAACATGTGAGAGTGGGCGATTTTTAAAAAAAGAAGGAACATGTGATGTCATCATCAAGAATCTGAGCTTCAGTGACGCTGGGAAATATACTTTGAAAGTCTTTTACAATCATACACAGACAGTGCTGAATCAAAAAAAGGAGAGGATGTACCAACTTCATATTCATGGTAAACTCAAACTTGATCAAACCATAAGCATGTGCTTCGTGGTTTGCTTTTAATAATTGTGTGGTATTGTATGCAGGCCTGTAAACAGCATTAACACTGAATGGGACACTAATACTCCGATTAGTTGTCCCCAGTAGTGATGTCACAGTTTGGCTACTACAGCACATTAACAAGGAGACTCACAGTCACAGTCACAGTCACAGTCACAGTCACAGTCACAGTCACAGTCACAGTCACAGTCACAGTCACAGTCTTTATCTGACAAGACAACCAGGAACACACATGTAGAGCAGTGACAATACAATACCAGATAGGAAACACAGGGCAGAACTATAAATACTGAACATAACGAGGGGAAAACTAGACACACCTGGAACCAAATTAACAAATAATCAAACTAAACGAGGACAGGAAACAGGAAGGATCAAATATGGGCATGAGGGAAACAAAACACAAGACACAACAAACACAAGCCTGACAAGTGGTTTTGCAATGGCTTAATTTTAACGGTGTTTCTATTTACACTAAGAGCAAATAGCCCACCTTGTTGGCAGAGGCTATCTTTCAGTGGCATAGATGGTAACTTTTTGACTCGATCGAACCGAGTTCAAACCCGCCTTTTGCCAAACTTTTTTTTCTCTCTTTTCAAATCTCATATTGCATCAGAAAGGCATTTATTTTCAATAAAAATGAAGGAAATAATCAAAAAGTTCAAAATAAAGTATTGGGTAGGGTTAGGGTTAGGGTAGATGTAGGGAGGGCTTTATTGTGCCAATAAGGTGGCATCCATTTAATAATTTCATTTAAAATTATAATTTACACTCAATACATTATTATTGCGTACTGTTTTATAATATACTACAATACTGAGGTGCAGATAATTGCCACTATTTGCAATAAGTAGTATAAATAGCAGAAATCTTGCTGTTTTAACAGTGTAAATAGAATCTAAAGCTATTTGCACTTAGTGTATAACATATCGTTAAAAAATACTGCTATTTTCACTTGGTGTAAATAGAATCTATTGCTTAGTGCAAATAGCCATTGCCTAATTTTACATGATTACGTTTGGTCCTCCAATCCTTAATATGTGCTGATGGTCTTGATTGATTTACACTGTAAGAATAATGATTAATGTCTTTATGTTTCTCTTTAGGTAGCATTTCTGTGCAGAAAGGTGAGGAGTTGGATGATCTGTCCCATGCTTATCTAGTTCGGTATCAGTCCAGCGGAAGCACAGAGTGGAAGGAGGTTTGGAACAAGGTTCAGAGTGATGTGAACCATCATAAGTTTAAGGCCAATGACACAGGAACATACAGAGTTCTGGACTCTGAAGGAAACATCTTGATCACAGTGACAGTCACAGGTTAGAGAAGATCAGTGGATATTTGGAAATACTATTTTTAATAGACAGCTGATATGAAAACCATGATTTGAACATCACATTAATGCTAAACTTTGTGACTAACCTCCCTATAGTCTTAACAGAATCAGGTACAGAATCAAAGGTCAAACTGGATAAAAAGAATGAAATAACTGATGACACTAAACAATTTCGTAAGTAAATCGGGAGATATTGAGAGCTTTACGAAATCTTCAAGCAGTGAGTTAAAAAAAAAAATATTTAAATGTGTTCTTTTTCCACCTTCCACCTTCCCCCTTTCAGCTGTTTGGGCTTGGATTTTGATTGGGGTTCTGGCGGTTCTGGCTGTTATATTTATTGTCATCAAGATAACCCAATGTCTGAACAGGGATGATGGTGTTGGGCAGAGACGGATTAACGCACATGCTCCGGGCAATGGACCAGAGCGGGGTGCAGTTGAAATACCGCTACTCCCTCAACCCAATTTCAACCGTGGCGTGCCCCCTTAGATTTCTGAGGCAAGTGGATTTTGAATGCAGCTTCCAAAAGACAAAATTAATTCTGTTCTTTGCCGATTTCTCTCATCAGAAACAACAAAGTGCAGATGTGCGATGCAAGCAAGATATTAATTTCATAATGTAAGCAACTACAGTGATTAATGGGAGTTTTTGAGAGTGCCTGAATTCTGGCTAAGTCAATGACAATGTTTTTTGATAATGTAAATGCTATTTTGCTCTATTTCTGTACAATAAAATTGTTCTAATTAGTAACTTACAATGTTTTTATTAAATTCACGTTAAATACAAAGTCAGTCGTATTAAAAATATTTGATGACATGACTGGTACAAGTAAAAAGATGGGTTTTATGCATTGTTAAGAGATTGCACTCACATTAGGCTACTTGACCACCGCCTGTTAGATCAACTAACATGATCTATAAAAGTCCAAAATCCATTTACTTATATCTGAGAATCGAGATATCTTATGTAACCTGATCTCACAGAATTCTGTGTAATGTTCACAGACTTAATTAACCTCCGAATCTGTGGTGGCATCACGGAATCGCCGAAAATGTCCGTGATGTGCTCACAGAAGGCATCAGCCGTGGTCCATGCACGGATTCACTGGTTCAACACCAGCGCTGCATCGGACCATGTAAAAAGAGTGACTCCGATGCAGTTATACTTTCACTGGAGTACCTGACCCCACCCCTACCCTAAACCTACACAGTAAAATCCCCAGTGTTAAATCAACACTGCTCAGAGTGTATTTGGTCCCACTCCAAATAGTGTTAAAGTAACACTGAAGCAGAGTTAAAGCTAATGAGATAATTAAGTGATTAATTAAATGATGATTGAGCATTAGTGATGAACAGCTGCTGTTAACAAGCAGAATCACTGAAGAAAATAGAAACACAAGAACTACAACTCACTTCAGCCACAGCCTTTGATAAAATCAACTGAAATAAAAGACATTAAATCTCTGAAGATCTCAGCAGAGGATGATTAAACAACTCCACAAACAGCATCACCAGCTTCACTCATTAATAACCAGGCTCACTTTATTTCTGTCAGACATCTACAGAAGATCTTATTGAGAATTAACTAAGGTTTAGATGTTGATGTTTTATTGGTCAAAAAAGGATGCCACCATCATGGAGGATGGTGTTTGCTGTAGTTGGGCTCTTGACCCTTGTAAAACTGTTAATTAATTTTGTTTCTAATTAATTGCAATAGTGTTTCACTGCAAACACTTGAACATTGCTGAAACAGAAGCTTGATGTAGCAGATTACACTTTCTGCTTATAAAAGACATGACTAACCAACACAAAGTGGTTCTATTACTTGCTTTTGATTATTGACTTAAATTCATCAAACTAAAAAGCAGCCAAAAAAATATGTAAGCATATATATAAATAGATTTTATTATGGTGTTACCCAGCATGCATTGCAGCTTGAAGAATTTTGTTGATTGTCACCATTGTTGAGATTCATATGCTGGTTCTTGATGTCTGTGTTTGTCTATACGATACAATTGTTCAATAAATTTTATGCAGATGGTTTTAAAAGCATTCACGATAACTGTTGGCTGCAACATTTTCTCATACTGTAACATCAGCGGGTTAGTTGTGCAAACTCAAAACAGAATAATATTTTTAAAAAGCATACAGTCCAGCCAGTTCACAACGATTGTCTCCTCACACAGAAGCGTCTACTACGTGCTCAGTGTAAAGCACTGATCTTTCTCCTGTACAACAACATATTGTACATTGTTGCAAAGAAAAAACTAACACAGCAAGTCAAGTGTCAAGAGCCTAACCAAACTAAACACTCATCTCCATGATGGTGGCATTGTTTTTGACCAATGAAGCATCAATGTTTAAACCTCTGATAATTTTCAATAAGAGCTTCTGTAGATGTCTGACAGAAATAAAGTCAGTCTGGTTATTAATAAGTGGAGCTGGTGATGCTGTTTGTGGGGTTGTTTAATCAGATCTTGAGATTTAAAGTATTTTATTTCAGTTGATTTCATCTAAGCTGTAGAAATAGTTCCTAATTCATCTGATATGAGATTCCCTGATCAATCCTCTAGTAGACACGTTAAGAAGAGGTCAGATAAAATAGAAGTTGATTTTGATGATTTTTTAGTTCAAGGAATACAAAAAAACTGGAGTAGGGCGGTCAAGAAACAGGAGAAGAAGGAACGCCGCAGAAGAGCCCAAGAGAGAGCGAGAGGACCAGAAGATCATCTTCAAAATGAAAGCAATATTGAAACTGATGAGAAAACAGGAAACGACGAATAAGAGAATAATGAAACTGATAAGAGAGATGATTAAATTGTGTGATTTTTCAGCTGAACTGCAAAAGTTAACAAATGAATTAGAGACAGTAAAACTTTAAACTTCTGTTATAAAGATATGAGGGTTGAAAGTTGTGTATAAATATATCCTGTGTTGAAACCATAGATGATGATAACTGTGTATGTCTAAGGGTTATATAGACGCTGTGCTTATTTTGTAACTTAACGGTTAAAAGCAAGAAGATGCATCTTGCAAAGATATGCGAGATGGAATTTCTAGCTAACCGTGGCATAAAATGCTCATAACACCTGCTAGGGGTGTTAAATTGTGGTTTAGGCATATAGGCTTATGTATGGCTTATGTTATAGAAAGGTGTCACAATTTTTCCTATAGTTTAAAATAGAACCAGACACCTGCTTTATCTAGAGATGTAGTAATAGTTCCTTTTGAACTTTTGACATTGCTTTGTGCAGACTCTGACTTAAAAGGTCATGCTTCCTGCCTGAGATGGAAGGAGGCAGTTACAGGCAGTAACGTAGGGAACTATATAAATGCTTGTTAAACTTTGAGTCGAGGCCGACACTTCGTGGTGAAGACTATTCGATATTATTTTGTTGTTATTTGCTTATGAGTTATTTGTTTTTAATAAAACGAAACCAATGCTTTGGTGATTCGTTAACCTTTTTAAACAAGTCTCTGAGTGATTAATTAATAAGAATAATTCGTTATCTGAACCTGAATATATTCTAAATAAGCTCCAAGAGGTACGAACTTGACTGAGCCAGGACGGTCACCGGCGGGAAAGAATCCAGAATCATTAACAGCATCCATCCAGATAAAAGGTAAATATGCATTCGCTATTTATGAGGTGCTTATGGATGATGAAGATGTGAATTATGCATTTTTGGATCTTTCGACCGGTATAGAAATACGACAAAGCATGTGTCTAAAGTCAGCTGTTGTTCTTATGTTTCTCTTTCTGTCAGTGATTCTGTTTGTTAACAGCAGGTGTTCATCTCTAACCTGTGTTCAGACAGACCTTAGTTTTAGTAGTCATGTCAAAGTAGTAACTAAATCAGCATACTATCATCTCAAAAACATTGCAAGAATTAGATGTTTTGTTTCCAGTCAAGACTTGGAGAAACTTGTTCATGCCTTTATCACCAGCAGGGTGGATTATTGTAATGGTCTCCTTCCAAAGAAGACCATTAGACAGCTGCAGCTCATCCAGAACACTGCTGACAGGATTCTGACTAGGACCAGAAAATTTGAGCATATCACACCAGTCCTCAGGTCCTTACACTGGCTTCCAGTTACATTTAGGATTGATTTTTAAGTACTTTTACTCGTTTATAAATCTCTAAATGGCCTAGAATCTAAATACATTGGAGATATACTCACTGAATATAAACCTAACAGACCACTCAGATCATTAGGATCGAGTCAGTTAGAAATACCAAGGGTTCACACAAAACAAGGGGAGTCTACTTTTAGCTATTATGCCGCCCGCAGTTGGAACCAGCTTCCAGAAGAGATCAGATGTGCTAAAACATTAGCCACATTTAAATCCAGACTCAAAACTCATCCATTTAGCTGTGCATTTGTTGAATGAGCACTGTGCTACGCCCAAACTGATTGCACTATGTATAATCACTTTCTATTATTAAATGTTTTAAATTCTTTTTAAATCAATTTTTAAATCACTTTGTTTTTATTGTTGTGATTATTATTATTTTTAATTTCTTGTTGTTATTATTTTAATGACTATTTCACTTCCTTTTATGTAAAGCACTTTGAATTACCACTGTGTATGAAATGTGCTATATAAATAAACTTGCCTTGCCTTGCCTTACTAATGCTCAATCAGCACTTAATTAATCACTTAATTACTTAACTGCAAGTTTTAAAACTTACATGCACTGTAAAACCCAACAGTTAGGGTAACTCAAACCATTTGAGTAAACCGATTGCATTAAAAACCTGAAAAGTTAGGTTAACTCAAACCTTTTGATGAAACTTATTGTCTTAAAACTTTTAAGTTTTTAAATCTAACAATTATAAGTGCACTGAACTTATTTCAGTTGAGTTCAGTTAAGTGATTAATTAAGTGCTGATTGAGCATTAGTGATGAACACCTGCTGTTAACAAACAGAATCACTGAAGAAAAGAGAAACACAAGAACAACAACTGACTTCAGCCATTGCTTTAGATGAAATCAACTGAAATAAAATACATTAAATCTCAAGATCTGATTAAACAACCCCACAAACAGCATCACCAACTCCACTTATTAATAACCAGACTGACTTTATTTCTGTCAGACATCTACAGAAGCTCTTATTGAGAATTAACTAAGGTTTAGATGTTGATTTATTGTTTCAATTGAAGTAACCATGTTAGAGATCAGTGTCTGCTTTTGTTGGGTTCTTGACCCTTGACTTCTGTGTTAGTAGTTTTTTTTTTTTCTTTTCTGGCTGTTGTAATCATGTGTTCCTCGAACATATTTGTTGCAACTCAAAAGTCCAAAGCGAGTTATTGGTAGATGCTTGTTATATATTTATAATGACGATCATCTGTAAGTGAGCTGATCTAATTGAGAGTGAAGATAGACTCATTGTGTGTATAGTCTCTGATTAAATGGATGTTGTATTGATTATAGTAAAAGCGATTCGAAGAGCCACTGGTTCTGTGACAGTCAATTAATATAAAGGACTTTCTAAACAGTTTGTCCACAAAAAGTTTTAAACTATGGCAACAATTAGACTCACACAGACATCAACAATCAGCTTGTGAACCTCAACAATGGTGACCATTAAAAAAAAAAAAAAAAAAAAAATCATGCAGTAAAATCATGCAATAAAATGTATTTTATTTCAGTTGATTTCATCTAAAGCAATGTCAGTTGTTGTTCTTGTGTTTCTCTTTTCTTCAGTGATTCTGTTTGTTAACAGCAGGTGTTCATCACTAATGCTCAATCAGCACTTAATTAATCACTTAACTGAACTCAACTGAAATAAGTTCAGTGCACTTATGCTGGGAGCCTCGGATGAGTTTTGTACTATGCTAGTACCCAGCATGCATTGCAAAATTATTATTATATTTTTTTTAATGGTCACCATTGTTGAGGTTCACAAGCTGATTCTTGATGTCTGTGTGAGTCTAATTTCCACCATAGATTAAAACTTTTTGTGGACAAACTGTTTAGAAAGTCCTTTCTATTAACTGACTGTCACAGAACCAGTGGCTTTTAGAATCGCTTTTACTATAATCAATACATTAATTTAACCAGAGATTAGACACACAATGAGTTGTGTTTATTCTCAATGAGATCAGCTCAGTAATAGATGATTGTCATTATAAATATATAACAACCAACTATTGATCACTTTCTCTGGGCGTTTGAGTTATAACAAACATGTTCGAAAAACACATGGTTACAACAACCAGAGAAAAAGAGCAAATAAAAAAACTACTAACACAGAAGTCAAGGGTCAAGAGTCCAACTAAATCAGACACTGATCTCTAACATGGTTACTTCAAATGAAACAATAAATCAACATCTAAACCTTAGTTAATTCTCAATAAGATCTTCTGTAGATGTCTGACAGAAATAAAGTCAGTCTGGTTATTAATAAGTGGCGCTGCTGATGCTGTTTGTGGGGTTGTTTAATCAGATCTTGAGATTTAATGTATTTTATTTCAGTTGATTTCATCTAAGCATGTGTCTAAAGTCAGTTGTTCTTGTGTTTCTCTTTCTGTCAGTGATTCTGTTTGTTAACAGCAGGTGTTCATCACTAATGCTCAATCAGCACTTAATTAGTCACTTAATTACTTAACTGCAATGTATATCTTATTTAGTGAATTCAACTGAAATAAGTTCAGAGTACTCATCACTATTAGTTTTAACAAACTTAAATGTTTTAAGGCAATCAGTTTCCTCAAATTTTTGAGTTACCCTAACTTGTTGGGTTTTACAGTGAAGGGGAATTGATTTACTCAAACGGTTTGAGTTACCCTAACTTGTTGGGTTTTATAGTGTGAAAACATTTTATGTTAATTATTATTAAAATATTATCATTGTTTTATATTTTGCTGGCTTAATTTATGTTGCTGCTGCTGTTATTACTGTCAGTTTGCTGTCATGTGGATCAGAGTTCATATTTTTACTGATTTAAAATTTGTTTATCCTCACCATGTTTAAGAATCGTGTGCTGAGTTACTGTATATTTGCATCTCAACTAACTTAAGTTGATTGAGATAGGTTGCCTTATTTTTTTGAGTTAGGTCAACTTTTTTTTTTGTTACTGTGTGTAGTTTCACCCATATTCACTCAGTACAATAATCACCGCAAAAACCACAATTGCTGAACTCACATGGCATGACTGCTCACATTCACACGCATTTGGTGATCAAAAACTTGATAGTCACAGTGAGGTAATGATGACACAGGAAGAAGCACAAAGTTTGTTTTTTACAGTACAAGTAGGCCTAAAAAGCATCCTGCCCCTTATATACTTATACTTTATAGAATAGACTATTAAAAATATATATAATTGGCAAGTGCATATTTTCTAGCATTAATATAGGCTACTATAGCAACAATTTATTTAAGGACAGTCTGTTTCAAATTTTGACACACAAATTTCCCACAACATGAAGAATGCCATTATGCAGGCTAAAGTTATGAGGAATTCTATTTTTTTCCCCATGTTTAGAGGGCTAGATAACTGGTAGTTTGTTGATTATTTCACTGTATTGTTCTTGTTTGTCTCCATCTACTGTTCAGGCTGTCCTGTTTGATGCTGACTGACCTGCCTTTCAAGTTTTTACATTTAAATGTATTAATTTGACATTCATTCATTTTATCCAAAGCGACTCACAGCTGAGGAATACAAGAAGTGATTTATCACAAGATAAATAATCACGAGAAGTGCCCCTTATATAAGGTTTCAGTCATCTTTAAAATTACAAAATAGTAAAAGCTAGGACAGAAAAGGATAATAAGATAATAAAAAAAAAGTGAAGGCATAGAAATGTATTTTTATTTAATTTTATTTTATTTTTTTAATGAGGAGGCAAAGTGCTCACAGAAGAGATTAGTTTTCAGTTACTTCTTGAGGGATTCGTCTGATCTGTGTGAACCAGCACTAGTGGACAGGTTCGTTTACAGTCCGACAAACACATCAATGGGCCACATGTGTTTTTCTAGCTGGAATACTTTGTTCCGTCATCACTCCCTTTCGTTATTTCAGTTCAATTTGCTCTGAGGGTTGGTAGGTCCCAAGACCAGGGGCCTCATTTATAAAATGTTGCGTACGTGCGATTCATAGAATGAACGAACAGAAACCGTGCATACGCGTCTCTTTCAGATGTGAAATCTATGAACCGCAAATGATCTTGAACTTGCACGCAATTGAATGGTTTCAGCTCTCTGCTTGTAAGCTATTCCTAATTAATATCATTAACATATAAAATATCACCAATCATGATAATTTAGAACAGCGAGCTGCAAGAACAGCTTATATTTTAAAAAACCTGCAATACTCCAACAATAAAAAGTGCGTACGTCTGCTCAGACCCCGACGAGATGCTAAGCACTTTTCCACGTCAAAGACCGTTTTTATAAATATGAACGTTGGCGTGGATTTAAGCGTACACACACTCTAAGATCAAATCTGAGTGTACGCACACTTTATAAATTAGGCCCCAGGGACAGATTACAGTATGATGCAGCGGTGCCCTGGGCACGGACTGATTAAAGGCCCCCTCAGTTGAAATTGCGTTCATTTTTTCCATTTACCCCCCAAACGTGATAACTATATCATAAGATCAACATGATCTCACAGAATTTCGTGTAATGTTCACGGACTTAATTAACCTCTGAATCTGTGGTGGCATCACGGAATCGCCGAAAATTCGAGTAGCATCTGCCTATAAAACCGGAGGCTGCATTTTCAGGACCGCATTTCTAGGACCACATTTCTAGGACCCTAGGTTTTTAGTGACAGCGCCACCTACCGAATTAGAGGACCAGCGAAGATGGCTGACAGTCAGAGTGTGAGTATCAAATGTGAATAAATTTTTATTTGTTTAACATTAAAAACAATTGTGATGCATTTCATTGGAAAGTTAACATAGCCGAAGTGATCGTGATTTGCTAAATGGTCTTGAATGCATAGCCGTCATATATTAGCCTAATGCTGTAAAATTAATTGTTAGCACATTCATTTAACGAAACTGTTGCATGATAAGCCTGTGTTGACTTATTGACAGCACAATAAACTGTAGCATGTTCGTTGTGAAAGCTTGTTAAGTACTCATTGTTTTTCCATTTTAATTAATTAAGTTAAAATAATCGTAATGTTTTAACTGTCACGTGCTCACAGTCAGCCTGTTTAATGTTACCCCACAATACATGTTATGAGTATGTCTCTTCATTTTGACATGGTTTTATAATGTTGGTTGAGACATATGACATTTTAATAGTCAGACATAACAGTGAGGCCATCATAATAATTGACTGTTATAATACCACGTGTTAGATTGTCATTTACTGTGTACTGTACTCTATATGAAGTGCTTTCAAGGACACAGCTCAGGGCAGGCAATAGTATGACAAAAGATAAATAAATAAATTTGTTGTGTTTGTTCAAGAACACAAATAAAAGTCGGGACAATGGTGGGCAGTTCTTCTTTCTTTAATTCTATACTGTGCAATAACTGAATCACGAACTCCGTTAACACAGGTGTCTCTCTTTCTTTCTTTGATAATTAACTGGACAACCAAAATCTAACCCAGAGTGGCCAACAAACCCAGAATGGCCAACAGTGCTTATTCCTGAGTTTAGTCTGGGTGTATTCAACACAATACACTACAAAATTGGTCAAGTATTGGAATTGTTTTTACACAATGTGTAAACCCTTTTTAAGCGTTAACAGTATTTCTGATTATGTTCTCCATTTACTGTTTTAGTGAAGTGGAAGAATTGAATAGGGTGATAGAGAAACAACTGAGAAAAGAGGGGAGATCAGCCAGGTGGTAGGTAGTGCTGCTGCATACATCACAACGTGTGCTTTAAATATTTAAAGTCACGTCAATATGTTATTTCTATCCAGATTTCTTGCATCTCTCTCTATTATTTTTTTCTCAGTTCAGATGGGCTTTATTGACATGAATGTTTCAAGAACCTTTGTTCCCACAACATCAAAATACATTCTTTCCAAATCTTTGAACAGTATGCAGTAATACTTATGAACATTAATTAATTATTTTTGGATCGTATATGTGTGTGTTCTCTGTGGTAACTAAGATCTTTTAAATATGAAATTTAAAATTAGAGAGTAGAACATATTCAACTAAATGTTCCTTATTTCATTCACTTCTCTCTCTTAGGAGTCAGTGAAGACGTCGTCCATGAAGTTCTTTCTATCTGGTTCACGTCATGAACAAATTTGTTTTTGTGTGTGTTCAAGTTCAACTGTTGTAATATATTATTTTATAAAATATACACAATCTTAAATCTACCCCAGAGTCATCCTTGACTATACCATGATTCCTTGTTTATTTTATTTGAGTTATTATATTATGCTACTTAGACCCAATAATTACTCAACATTCCTAGGAACCAGGTTTAATTGTAATAAAGAAAGTAGTATTTAGGTGTAATAAAACTTTTTAAAAAACTCTAAAATTATAATGTAGTTAAAACTGGGTGGAAATTCTGCCTTAGTGGCACTTTTTTCAGTCCTCCAAAACTAGGGTCCTGGAAATGCTTTCCTGGGACTGCGGTTTTCTCCGGCTCGGTAGGTGGCGCTGTCACAAAAAACTAGGGTCCTAGAAGTGCGGTCCTAGAAGTGCGGTCCTAGAAGTGCGGTCCTGAAAGTGCGGTCCTGAAAGTGCGGCCTCCGGTATTGCAGACTGATAATGTTGGAAAATTCCGTCATGGGAATTTCACAGAAGTGATACCAATGTAAGTCAATGACAGGCATCAGCCGTGCTGCACGCACGGAAACCCTTAGCATCAGTATGCCGAAGCGATACTGGGACATTTATCGTCATCATTATTGTTCAGAACTGGGTACACAGTAAAATCCCCAGTGTTAAATCAACACTGCTCAGAGTGTATTTGGTCCCACTCCAAATAGTGTTAAAGTAACACTGAAGCAGAGTTAAAGCTAATGAGATAATTAAGTGATTAATTAAGTGCTGATTGAGCATTAGTGATGAACACCTGCTGTTAACAAACAGAATCACTGAAAGAAAGAGAAACATAAGAACAACAGCTGACTTTAGACACATGCTTAGATGAAATCAACTGAAATAAAATACTTTAAATCTCAAGATCTGATTAAACAACCCCACAAACAGCATCACCAGCTCCACTTATTAATAACCAGACTGACTTTATTTCTGTCAGACATCTACAGAAGCTCTTATTGAGAATTAACTAAGGTTCAGATGTTGATTTATTGTTTCAATTGAAGTAACCATGTTAGAGATCAGTGTCTGCTTTAGTTGGGCTCTTGACCCTTGACTTCTGTGTTAGCTGTTTTTTATTTTTCGCTTCTTTTTTTCTTGTTGTTGTAACCATGTGTTTCTCGAACATATTTGTTACAACTCGAAAGCCCAGCGAAAATGATCAATAGCTGGTTGTTATATATTATAACAGACAATCATCTGTTAGTAAACGGATCTCAGTGAGAGTGAACATAGACTCATTGTGGGTGATTGAATGTTGTATTGATTATAGCAAAAGTGATTCTAAGAGCCAGTGGTTCTGTGACAGTCAGTTAAGACTTTTTGAAAGTTTGAAAGAATTTTCTAAACAGTTTGTCCACAATAAGTTTTAATCTATTGCAATTAGACTCACACAGACATCAAGAATCAGCTTGTGAACCTCAACAATGGTGACCATTAAAAAAAACAATTCATGCTGCAATGCATGCTGGGTACTAGTATAGTACAAAACTCATCCATGGCTCCCAGCATCAATTGCTGCATGATTTTTTTTTTTTTTTTTAATGGTCACCATTGTTGAGGTTCACAAGCTGATTAAAAGGGGAAAAAAAGAGAGAAAAGTATTACCCATGCTATGTAGAAAACTTTGAAAATAAACATAAATCTACAAAAAAGAGGATTGTAAAAAAAAAAAAAAGTAGTGCTGCTAATACATATTTGGTTGCGCTGACAGAATTTTTAACACTCAGTAGACTGACGTTTATTCATTAGATGAACTAAAGTTTTTAAGTTGTCGGTTGCTAGTTGAGCTAACTTAAAAAGTTGATTGTGATAGATTGAGTTAGGTCAACTTTTTTTTTTTCAGTGCATGGGAAATATGCAAAATAGACAGTTCAGTATGTACAGGTGTGTTAGGTGCAAACTTGACGTAATAAGTACACAGTAAAACCTCCAGTGTTAAATCAACACTCCCAGTGTATATATAATCCACACTCAGAGTGTTAAAAAAGTAACACTGAAGCAGTGTTAAAGTTAATGAGATAATTAGTTTAGTAATTGAGTGATGATTGAGCATTAGTGAAGAACGCCTGCTGTTAACAAACTGAATCACTGAAAGAAAGAGAAAGAAGAACAGAAAAAAGAGACGAGACGAGCAGAAATACAAGAACTACAACTGACTTCAGCCACAGCCTTAGATGAAATCAACACAAGATAAAAGAAGACATTAAATCTCTGAAGATCTCGGCTGAGAATGAATAAACAACTCCATAAACAGCATCACACATTACTAACCAGATTGACTTTAGATGTTGATGCTTTAGTTTTGTTTGAATTACCATTATCGAGGTCAGTGTTTGCTTTAGTTGGGCTCTTGACCCTTGACTTAAAACTTTACAATTTCTTCGGCTGCTATAACTGTGTGTTTGTTTAGACATGTTAGTTATGGCGAAAAAAAGCTAAGCGAAAATGTAATCAGAAGTTGGTTTTGTTTATGCATTAGTAAAGACATAATCAGTGTATAGTGGCTTGAGCAACTGATTTAACTTAGATTTATTAGCGAATTTTATTGAGATTATATACATAGTTTAAGACCTGACAGCTTTAATGTTAATCTGAAAGACTTTTAAAACTTATTCTGCACTGAAAGTTTTCTTTTCTTCATCAAACAGACTTCAAGAATCAGCATATGAATCTCAACAATGGTGACAATCAACATAAAGCTCCATGTTGCAGTGCATTCTGGGAGCACCAATCAAAACTAATCCACGGCTCCCAGCATGCAATGCGACATGAATAAATTATGCAGCTGTCTCAGTATTTCCTTTTGTTTTGCTATTTTTAAAATTAATCTCTCATGTTGTTTCAACTGTAACGTATATATTTATGGATGAAAAGCATGTACACAAAAATTGTGTGAACTCATCATGTAGTCACACACAGACATCAAGATTTTGCGCATGAATCACAACAACGGTGACAATCAAAACAAAAAAAAACTCAGGAATTAAGGATGAGTTTGTTCTATGAAGCCACCCATCATGCATTGCAGCGTGAAGCTTTTTTATTTGCTTTGATTGTCACCGTTTTTGTGATTCATGTGCAAAATCTTGATCTCTGTATGTGACCACATGATGTATTTTCTCAAAATACCTCATGCACAGGCATTTTGTCCGTCTTCACAATAAGCGATCATTTCAATGCTCTTGGTACAGCTTCACAAGGTTTGGTGGCTATAAATGCTAAAATATAAAACAAAACTTCAAATAACATCAGATGCTCAATTTGTGATGATTTTACCACTATCAAAAAAAAAAGCTAATAACATCTGACCTTGCTTCATTTTGGCTTCCTTTGCCACAACAGTTGTGTTTCACAAAGACACAGTCACGGCAGCCAATAAGAAGCAAACTCAAGAAATGCGAGGACCAAGATCCCAGCTAAAGCAAACACTGGTGAGTTCAAATGAAACATACCAACATCTAAACCTCTGGTAATTATCAATAAAAGCTATAGATGTCTGACAGAAATAAAGTCAATTTAATGAGTGAAGCTGGTGATGCTGTTTGTGGAGATGTTTGATCCTCCTCTGCTGAGATCTTCAGAGATTTATTGTCTTTGATTTGCAGTTGATTTTACCAAATGCTTAATCATTAGTTATTTGATCATTTAATTAAACACTGTTTCAGTGAAGATTCTTTTATTTTCATGATTTTTGGACAAACACAATGTCTGTGAGTTGCTTTGCAATTATAAATGGAAATTACTTTGAAAAAACATGAGTTTAAATCTAATGCATCCTGAGAGTGTGTATTTGGTTCAGAAACAGTGTAAATTAAGTCTAAATGAACCTTAAATGATGTTAAAAATATGTCAACTAACCACATTTGAACTAGTTTTTAAGCTTGTATGGAGGTTCATGAACGTCTATATCGGACGCTCAGAACACGGCAAAAAAAGACGTCATAAAAACTTTAATTCTGGCTCCTCAGTGGACGTCTTTTCAGAGTCTGCAAAGACTTCAAAAAGACGTCTTTTGGACGTAACTTTGCCCAGTGGGGTTATATCCGCTTGTATTAGTGCTCCTCTCGACACACAGGCTATAATATTCTATTAGACTTTTACATATAATCTAAATTTCTTTAGACACTATTCTATTATTAGTTATTGTCAGTTTATTTTCACCTCATATTTTGTGGTTTTAGTTGCATGATTTTAATGCAGTCAGTCAGGAAATCGTGATTGTTCGTTGCACGAAAAGGGTTGTGAAACCTGTTTTTCTGAATGTTTGAGGACATATTTGTCATCATATACAGTTGTGTTTAAAGAGATGTATCATTGGTAATGATCTGTTTTTCTGTCAGAAAATGCCCAAACACATAATTCTTTGTTTAACCGCTGTTTATTTGAACTCTAAATAATACATTTAACATTGAGACATCTGTTGACATTTTCATTTAATCAAGATTTATGTGCCACAGAAGAGATTTACATGTAGGCTATATTTTCTCTTGAAAATAGCTTACATATGCATATTAATGCTAGTCTATATAAACCATGTGTAAAGATACAGCCAGACACTTTTTTAACATAAGTCCTGCTGGTCTAATGATATTTTTGCTCATATTGGCTGACAGAAGCTGTTTCTTTTTAATAAGGACATTGGCTGAATCTTTATATTAATGTAAAAATGCTTAAAAAATGCTACTCTATCTTGAATATTGTGTATTGATATTGAATTATGTTGCATTAAAAAGAGTAGCAGTAACAGCACTGAGAAGCACAAATGAACCACACAAACTTGAATAATAACCACAAATATTTAAATCTGTTTAATTTTCACTGGTGCTGAAAAAGCCAACATTTGCGCAACATCTCAGTTTCTCTGAAAGCAGATCTGGTCAACAGGAAAAGCATCTAGGCCACAGTTTTCTGTTTTATTTTGTGGTAACCTGCAGTAATGCTGATTTAACTGGCAGTGCAAAGCTCAGACTGTAAAATAAAGCACATAAATGTGTTATTTAACTGATTTGTGATTAATCAGAGATGAGCGTTTGGCTGCAGCCCATCCTTTCTGCCAACTGCGATAGTGAATGATTCCTCCTGCGATGACTGTAGCCAGAAAAAACACAAACACAGCCAGACCAACACCACCGAACATCAATGCTCTCTCTTTTGTAGTCACTCCATCTACAGACAGACAGACAGACAGGAAGGAATTATTCATATTTGTAACCAGAAAGTTTTAACTGATGTCTGAAATAGTGCTTGATTTCCAAAGTAGAGTTAGAACATGAAAAACGAAAGGAACGACCGAGATAATAACCAACATGTTACCTGTGATGTCAACTTCTTTTGGTTCTTCTGTTACAGAAAGACCTGTAAAAATATGATCAGTTTATCAAACACACACACACACACACAAAACTTTTTTTAATTGTCATAGCTTTTATAATTTGTTTTTCAGATCAAGAAAAAAATAATAATTCACTGCATCCAAACTTTTGATGTGTATGCAAGGTATAGTTTGCGATCTAAAAAATTACCTTTAAGTATATAAATATATTTTGCATACGAAAAGCATTTTTCCTAGCATGTGCTGCTAAATCTATATATTTCAAAACAAAAATCATGTACAGATCTAGTCCAGGCTACACTGCCATGTTTGTGAAGATATGATGAAAAAAACTGGAATATGTTACCCTCGATCTCTAGTCTGAAGGGTTTGTTGAAGTACATCTCTGTAGTGCCAGACTTTGTTCCACAGAAATAAAGACCTGAATCTGACGCTGTTACTCCAGAAATAATTAAAGTCACTGTGGTGATCCGCCAGTCTGCAGTAATTTTCAGACGAATGCTGTTTTGATTGTAGGTGACCAGAAGTTTTCTTCCTGTTTCATCCTTTTCTGCTGCAATCAGTTGATCCAGTTGTTCGGATCTGAGGTGATACCAGGCAATTTCATATTGGTTTGTCATGCTGCAGTTCAGACTGATGCTTTCTTCCATTTGAACTCTTAACGGATCAGAAGATCCTCGCACTGATGCATCTGGAGACACATTTATAAAAATAAAAACAGATAATTTTAAACTATGTTAATAGCTATTGTATTTGAGGTTGTTATATTCTATTTCAAACATTATAAACTTAACATATTTACCATTGGATGTGATTTGCGTAATCCAATAAGAAAATACACAGAAGAAGAAAATGACTTTCTCCATCGTGTCTGTCGTTTGCAATGGTGTCGATCAAACTACAGGTTTCAGCACAATGCAGAGACTAAAACCACAGAGTGTTTCCACTTCCTTCCCAGAGCAATGTAAAGCATTGAAATATATCAGATCAAAGTTATTGCATAAGACCTCTTTGTGCTGTAATGAAAATTCTCATGATTTCCCTGTGAATTTTTACTGAATGTGGTCTACTTGTTTACAAATATGTACACATAGAAATCATGTCTCTTCCTGGTTTATGTCATAACATGAGCTAAAAGAGTATATATAACTTTACACAAACTGCAGTTCAGTCATATCAGTCTGATTTTAATACATGTAATGTTTCTGGTTAAACTTACAGAAGTGTGAACGTGGTTTCTATCTATCTCACTGTAAAAAATGATTCACTATATTTACTCAATAAAATTGAGTAATCCACTATATTTACTCAATAAAATTGAGGTAACAATTTGCACTTAATTTTTTTGAGTAGATTCTATCCTATATATTGAGTAAAGAGTACCTAAATTTTACAGCTATGACAAACTAAAAGAAATTAAGTAATGTCTACCTAATATTTTTCATTAAATTACATAACTAATTACTTATAAAAATTGAGTAACATTAACTCTATTGTTAGTAGGCAACAGTTCATCGCTGTAAAACCCAACAAGTTAGGGTAACAAACCGTTTGAGTAAACCGATTGCCTTAAAACATTTAAGTTTTTAAAACTAACAATTATGAGTGCTCTGAACTTATTTCAGTCAGACATCTACAGAACATCTTATTGAGAATTAACTAAGGTTTAGATGTTGATTTATTGTTTCAATTGAAGTAACCATGTTAGAGATCAGTGTCTGCTTTAGTTGGGCACTTGACCCTTGACTTATGTATTAGAAGGGTTTTTTTTTTTCTTTGGTTGTTGTAACCATGTGTTCCTCAAACATATTTGCTACAGCTCAAAACCCAGAGGAAATGATCGGTAGTTGGTTGTCATATATTTTATAATGACAATCATCTGTAAGTGAACGTAGACTCGTTGTGTGTCTAATCTCTGGTTAAGTGAATGTTGCATTGCTTATAGTAAAAGTGTTTGTTAAAGTCAGTTAATAAAGGAGTTTCTAAACAGTTTGTCCACAAAAAGTTTCAATCTATGGCAGAAACTGGACTCACACAGACATTAAGAATCAGCTTATGAACCTCAACAATGGTGACCAATAAAATAAAATAAAAAGCATGCTGGAATGCATGCTGGGAGCCATGGATGAGTTTTGTACTTTTAATGGTCACCATTGTTGAGGTTCATAAGCTGATTCTTGATGTCTGTGTGAGTCCCGTTACTGCCATAGATTGAAACTCCTTTGTTAACTGACTGTCACAGAAATCCTTTTACTCTAAGCAATGCAACATTCACTTAACCAGAGATTAGACACACAACGAGTCTGTGCTCACTTTCAATGAGATCAGTTCACTTACAGATGATTGTCATTATAAACATATGACAACCAACTACCAATCATTTCCTCTGGGCTTTTGATCTGTAACAAATATGTTTGAGGAACACATGGTTACAACAACCAGACAATAAATAAAAAAAAACATCGAACACAGAAGTCAAGGGTCAAGAGCCCAACTAAAGCAGACACTGATCTCTAACATGGTTACTTCAATTGAAACAATAAATCAACATCTAAACCTTAGTTAATTCTCAATAAGATGTTCTGTAGATGTCTGACTGAAATAAGTTCAGAGCACTCATAATTGTTAGTTTTAAAAGCTTAAATGTTTTAAGGCAATCGGTTTACTCAAACGGTTTGTTACCCTAACTTGTTGGGTTTTAAAGTGATGAACTGTTGCCTACTAACAATAGAGTTAATGTTACTCAATTTTATAAGTAATTAGTTATGTAATTTAATGAAAATATTAGGTAGACATTACCTAATTTCTTTTAGTTTGTCATAGCTGTAAAATTTAGGTACTCTTTACTCAATATATAGGATAGAATCTACTCAAACAAAGTGAGTGCAAATTGTTACCTCAATTTTATTGAGTAAATATAGTGGATTACTCAATTTTATTGAGTAAATATAGTGAATCATTTTTTACAGTGATGTATCTATCTATCTATCTATCTAGGGATCTAGGCATCTAGGCTACTTATTTAACTGAGGCCGGAAGTCATTTTTCGTGCAAGGTAATGTCCCAGCCAGCAATCTTATGTGGGGCCCAGATGGGTGGCACTAGGGCTGCAACAAACGATTATTTTGATAATCGACTAATCTAACGATTATTGGAACGATTAATCGACTAATCGTCGATTATTTCACTGGTTAATCAGTAGACTTTGTTTGATTATTCAGCTTTTGCAACTAGTTAAAATATTAAGTTACACATATTCTAACATAAATAAAGGTCACTTCAGCTTTAGAAAAGCATATTATGTAATTACAATTAATTGGTAACACTTTACAATAAGGTTCATTAGTTAACATTAGTAAACATGAACTAAGAATGAACAATACTTCTACAGCATTTGTTAATCTTAGTTAATGTTAATTTCAGCATTTACTAATGCATTATTAAAAGCACAAGTTGTGTTTTTTAACATTGGTAAATGCACTGTGAACTAACATGAACAAACAATGAACAACTGTATTTTTGTTAACCAACATTAACAAAGATTAATAGTTAAATGTAATAAATGCATTGTTCATTGATGTTAATTAATACATTAATGTTAACAAATTATACCTTATTGTAAAGTGTTACCAATTCATTATACAAATAGATGTATTTGGCACACAAAATAAGATGACAGACAGAGACGCTCTCTCACCATTTAATTAGCTACATGGAAAAGTAACCGAATTACAAAAGGAGATGTTAGGCAGAATGTGAAATGTGTAAGTCTAAGTCATATAGATAAGAAACAAAATAAAAGTATGTGATAAGACGCTATTTTAACATGTCTTAACTATCACTTTAATTAAATTATTTTTTTCCCACTAAAAAAAATATTTTATCATTAGCTAGCTCCACACTGGAGAGCTGCTTTACAGAAAATCAAGTTGTAATTCTAACTGAAAGCAACACTGACTCTGGTTTTTCATGTTTAATACCGTAAAGCTGCTTGAATTAAGGCTATCTATTGCATAAAGTACTATATAAATAAACATGATGTGACCGGACTTTACTGGAGTAACGTTACGTTACTGAACTGCAGAGCTCATGCAAACATCCACATCGTTGTAATCAGATGCATTTTTAACTACTGCTTTCACACTGCTGTCAGTTTTTGTTGTGTTTATTTTGTTACTGAGAGGAAAGCGCGCAATATATATTTACATATTCATCAAACACCGCTCAGGTTCGGGTGTGTCTTCTCTTGAATTGCATCCAGGAGAGCTGAATTACATTCTTGCGCTACAGCGCCACACTGGTCAAACCGCAGTATTGCAGGCTCTTACATTAGGTCATTTGAGATCAAACGATTACTCGACAACAAAAATATTTGTCGACAATTTTTTATTGTCGACGTTGTCGATAATGTCGACTAATCGTTGCAGCCCTAGGTGGCACCTGGTCTCTCTAACTGGGCCCCAGCCGGTTTTGTCCTCGGTTTCCATGAGGGCCCCACATGGGTCAGCCCAGATGAAACAATGAAATCAACTCTGCTCAGTATGCATACTACAGAGTGCTAAAAATAAGACTGAAGCAGCACTGCAGTTCATTAGATAATTAAGTGATTAATCTAGTACTGATTGAGCATTAGTGACGAACACCTGCTAAAGAAAAAAGAGACGAGCAGAAACACAACAACTACTATTGACTTCCAGCCACAGCCTGCAAAACAACTGAAGATAAAAGACATTAAATCTCTGAAGATCTCAGCAGAGGAGGATTAAACAACTCCACAAACAGCATTACTAGCATCATTATTACTAACCAGACTGACGTTATTTCTGTCAGATTGTCTGGAGAAGCTCTTACTGAGAAATACAGAGGTTCAGATGTTGATGTTTTATTGAAAGTTTGGTTTGAAGTCACCATTATGGTGAATAACGTTTGCTTTAATAGAGCTCTTGACTCTCATGCTGTTTATTTCAGCAGAGTTCATTTCATTGTTTCATCTGGGTTGACTCATGCGGGCTTCTCATGGAAACCGAAGACAAAACTGGCTGGGGCCAAGTTAGATAGCCCAGGTGCCACCCATCTGGGCCCCACATAAGTTTGC
The DNA here is from genome assembly GCF_012432095.1 of Onychostoma macrolepis. Taxonomy (NCBI): domain Eukaryota; kingdom Metazoa; phylum Chordata; class Actinopteri; order Cypriniformes; family Cyprinidae; genus Onychostoma; species Onychostoma macrolepis. The sequence continues at coordinate 33,949,805 of NC_081173.1, forward strand.
TGGCTGGGGATTAAGTATCATGTTTATCCAAACAGCGCCTGTCGTGTGCCCTCAGTTTTTTGAGCTAACTGCATCTTTTTAATGTAACCAGGAACAACATTGACAGCAGCAGAAACAAAACTGTAAACTGATGTCCAGGGGCATTTAAAAAAATAATTAAAAAAATGTATTAAATGCATGCATCATGAATATGGAATGCCACGTTCTTAATTCCAATCGATAAACTCAGTTAAAATAATAAAGGGCTGCTACTAGTAAAAATCCAATCAGTGTCAACAAAAGCCATCAGAGACATCATTACTGAATGCATTTACACTGCAATAAGCCTACAAATGCATAAAATGTTATGAAATTAATGTTTTAAATTTTGAAGGCAGAAATATGTCAATATGTCAATCAATTAAATACGTTTAATATGAAACTAAAACAGACACTAGGTGGCGCCAAGTCCCTGTCTTAACGAGTGAGTTCAATCCATTCAACTGATTCCTTCAAATAGGTTTCGCTGATTACGAAAACACCACTACTGCCGCGGTTCAGCTGTGGATTTGATTCTGTGATCATTATATGTAGGCCTAAGGCGTTATTTAAAGAAATAAAACACATTTTCATGATAAAATGATCAAAAAGATGGCAGGTAGTGTAGGGGACTTCTTATGTTGAGAGAACATTTATTTCTCGTGGCCATGCGTTGAATGCACGAACCTGCATGACCATAGCATATTCAGACATTAATATTATCAATAAATTAATAAAATGTTTTGAATTTAATAAAGCGCAGAATTAAGAATTATTATATTAACCCATACAGAACATACCATGCAGACCAACATGTAGCCTAATAGGCTATTCTTCCTTTCTTATGAGTTGTAGTACTGTTAGTATTATCATCATCAGCATTATCATCATTATCATAGCCTATATCCAAAATAAAATTAAATAGGCTAGCCTATATGAAATAGGCATGTGGAATTTAGGTCTAATGACGCATTGTGATCCTAATGTAGGCTAAGTGATTCTGCATAAATGTTACTAAATAGGCCTATCATACATATTAACTTACTGTTGTAAATAAAATAACTCTTGTTATATGCTATATTAGTTAACAAAAGTTGCGCATGACTTTGGAAGCAAAGCAATTGATTGCGTCTGATGTTTCCAGATATTAGGCCTACCAGATAACAAACGTCTTTAAACTTTAAAGTTTAAAGCAATATATGTGCGCACATTTTGTTTTTATGAAAAGAACATGCATAAATGAGAAAATAATGCGGGAAGAGCTAGTTTTTAAATGCAATACACTGTAAAAAAAACAGTGAAATGCTTGGCAGCACAGGGTGCCAAACGTTTACCATTAATGGAAAAAAAACAGTCGATGAATGGCAGAAGTAGCTGCCAAACAAAAACTAAAATTAACGTACAACATCCTATTTTCTTTTTCTTTTTTCTTTACAGGTGTTGTCTGGATTATAACTGTGAAACTTTTTTTTTGCAGTTAACCATCATCTAACAACAGCATAAGTACAAAAACTAATAACGATCACTACATCAACAACTCCACAGTTACTGCTTTTAAATAAAGCTGCATTCAGCATAACATCTTGTTTCTTGGTCTTCTCCTGGACTGAAGCACAGACTCTACTCTTCAGCACATGGTGACCCACAAAACACAGACAACAGAAACCCTTTAAATCCCAAAAGAACATTAAACACTAACAGATCTCTCTAGATCTCAGCGTCTTCACTTATTACAAACCAGTCTGACTTTATCTATTTCATACAAAACTTCTTATTGAGAATTAACAGAGGTTTAGATGTTGATGTTTTATTGAAATTAATCAAGTTTGGAGTCAAGTCACCTTTATTTATATAGCGCTTTTACAATACAGATTGTGTCAAAGCACTTAACAGTATCAAATTGGAGGATAGAGTGTCATTAATGTATAATGATAAGATTAAACACTCAATTTTCAGTTAAAGGCATCTCATTATTGAATTCAGAGATGTCATTGTCTAGCTCAGTTTAGTTTAAATAGTATCTGTGCAATCAAATTGGCGATAATCGCTAGAAATTAAGTGTCCCCAACTGAGCAAGCCAGAGGCGACAGCAGCAAGGAACCAAAACTCCCTCTGTGACAGAATGGAGAAAAAAACCTTGGGAGAAACCAGGCTCAGTCGGGGGGCCAGTTCTCCTCTGATCAGACGAAACCCGCAGTTCAAAAGTTTATATTTCTATTTTCATTTTGTTGCAATTTCTAACAATAGTAGTATTATGTAGTTAGGTATTTTATTATATTTTTGTTATTTTTGGTTGATATATCTGGGGATATATCTCTGTGGGTCTGGGAAGTCACCATTGCGGAGATAAGTGTTTGCTTTAGTTGGGCTTCTGACTCTTCACTTACAACGTTTTTTTCTCTGGCTGCTGTAACTGTGTGTTTCTGAAGCAAATGAAGTGGTTTACGTACTGATGATGGTCTTATCATCGTGTAGTGGCCTAACTCACTAGCTTCATCAGAAGTGTCTGAACATGTCAATTTTACTCATTTCGTTGTAGTGTTACAACTTTGCTTTAAATGTGGCCCTGCTTTGACATTTTAAGGGTTGCAAGGTATTTTGAAAAAATTAATCAGGGCACGTAGAGTCACAGACATCAAGAATCTGCATATGAACCGCAACAATGGTAACAATCTACAAAATATTCAGATCAGCTCTAATCATCACAAAACAAGCTTTTTGTTGATTGTCACCATTGTTGAGATTCATGTGCTGATTCTTGATGTTTATGTGAATCAAAACGCCTCCGTTCAAGACACTTTCTAAATAATGATAAAAGAAAATGAATCTCTGACTGTCATAACCTCACAAGCACGCTGTATAAAAAAAACAAATAAAAAACATTAAACGCTACCATACTCGGAGACAATACTTATGATGTGATCAGGCTATTATATGGTGATTAACTCATCATCAACACGTAGCCAGGTTTATATGATCAGAGCTTTCGCTAGTAGTTTTTCGCTGGCAAAGTCACAGCAGCCAGAGAAAAGCTGATATTATAAAGTGAAGAGTCAGAAGCCCAACTAAAGCAAACGCTTATCTCCACAATGGTGATTTCAAACTTTATTATTTTCAATAAAACATCAACATCTAAACCTCTGTTAATTCTCAATAAGAAGTTTTGTATGAAATAAATAAAGTCAGACTGGTTTGTAATAAGTGAAGATGCTGAGATCTAGAGAGATCTGTTAGTGTTTAATGTTCTGTTGCTGCCAGTCATGTGACGTTTAATTAATTAGTTAATTAGTTAATTTTACAGTGAAGGTGTTTGATTGTAATAATTTATGAAATTCCTGTAAAATAACAGTGATGTCAGCTTGTTTTCACAGAGATCTTGTCTGAGGAGAAACAGCATGAGCATATATTTAAGAGAGAACAAATATAATCATTTATCAGTGGATAAAATCAGACAATGGAAAATCCATATTTGAGACGATTACTCTGAATATTAGTGTCCCATTCAGTGTATCTGCTGGTTACATGCAATATCACACAATTATTAAAGGAAATCCAGAAAGCAGATGCTCATAGTTTGATTAGTTTTTAATTTACCATGAATATGAAGTTGGCACGTCCTGAATTGTCGCTTCAGCTTTATCTGATCATTATTGTAATAGACGTGCAAAAAGTACGTCCCAGCATCACTGAAGCTCAGATCCTTGAAGACGACGTCACAGTTTCTTTGTTTAAATACTCGTCCACTACATTATTCAGTCTGACACACAGGGATGATTTCTGACCCACTGTTTAAACTAATATCAGAAATCTCTCTGGCCTCAAATTCACATGGCAGTGTGACGTTGTCTCCTTTTTTTCCTGACACAGGTATAGTTCTGGTTCCTACAGGCAGTTCCTGCAAATACAGATTCATTCAATACAAAGAATCAATACATGTGGTGTTTCTCTCTATTCTCTGTAATCAGTTTCATCATAAAATATTAGGAGAGTTATCTCAGTCGACTGGATTCACTTTTGCTAAAGACGTTTCACTATCCAGGTGTCTTCAGCAGTTGTGAACTGATGGCGTTTCTTCAATATTTAACATCAGAAATGTCTGTAAAGTTTAAGGTTCGAGTCATGGGCTATTTCTCATGAAAATGAAATTATGCAATATGCAGAAACACTACAGTATGAAAATGTGTCTAATGTGTCCCTGTTGATTATTTCCACTTTCATCAGTTCAGAACCGTTCGTCTCATGAGTCAGTTTTGAGTCTTGTTGGTCTTTCAGAGTCACAAACAGGCCTCATTCATGACAAACAAAGCTAAAGCTAAAGCACAAACGTCAGTGTAGCTGAAGTGAATTCAGACCAAACAATGTTTATTAATAGGTTAATTAATAACTGCATAGATAAGTCAATGATGTTATAGTGTGTGATGATTTAATATGCTGTGGAAATTCTACCATCAATCCATAAATATCAACACAATATCTTAACTTACCAGAAGAGAAACAATTGACTAGAATAACTCTACCTGCAACTAAAAGTCAAAAGGTTATATCATTTATAAGAAAACAAATGACACTGACCGCTCTGATAGATGAAGCAAAACAGCAGCAGAAGAAGAATCAAGCATCTGAACCTGATGAGAAAACAGACAGCTGTTATGAGACAAATACAGACACACATCACAAAGAGATTAATACAGCAATAAAATACTTTTCTGAGTGATGAAATACTACATAACTGACCACAGCCAAAACCTTTAGTTTCAATTTGATTTAAGGATTTACCACATGTGGGTCTTATAAGAAACATCAAACTATAATCTGAATCTTTGGTTTTATGCATTTTATAGATGTTCAGTGTAATTATCCAACTCAACATGATCCGTCAAACACGATTGGGCTCTTGAACCTTGAATTTTTAAAGTTAGTTTTTTGGTTTCTTTAATTAGCTGAGTTTATTAAGCATAGTTTTTAAAGCAAGAAAAAACAAAATAATCTATGACCAGACAAGACAGACGTTTGTGATGTTAAAGCCATCATGATCTAGTCTAATTCACTGATCTTGACCAATGCTTAATCTCTTATTAAATATGTGAAATGTTAATACACTTAAACTGCACCACAGCAACCAAATGTTGTTAAACAGTTCTATGCCCAAATAAATACATTGACTTACTGCAAAATGTAAACACACTCAGACATCAACAATCAGCGTATGAATCTCAAAATTGGTGACAATCAAAAATGATTAAAAAATTTAAAAAAATCAGTTAAACTCTTAACATCACAAAACAAATCACAACCAAAACAACACCAAAATAAAAGCAAATAAAGAAAATAGTAAGAACATTCAGCTGCATAATTTATGCGTGCCGCAATGCATGCTGGGAGTTTTGTACTGGCACCCAGCATGCTTTACAGCATGGAATGTTATTTATTATTAATAGTCACCATCCACTGAAAAAAATGATTAATTGAATTTACTCAATTTTTTTTTAAGGTAAGTGGTTGAAATCAATTTATTTTAGCTACATTTAAATAAACAAATTTAGTTTACTAACTTTAGTTTTTTTAATTAAATGTAGCTAAAATAAATTGTTTGCGACCACTTACCTTAAATTTTTTTTTTCAGTGTTATTGAGGTTCATGTGCTGATTCCTGATGTCTGTGTGTCTAAATGGTGCTGTAACTTTAAAGGTTTTGTGCATCAAATGTTTTTAAAATTCTTCATAATAGTTTATCAACTTATTTTGTAGAGTAATATTATTACCACAAACTAGTCATGGCAAAGTGAAGCGTTCAACACCATTGTATCAGAAAAATATTCATGCTGTGGTCATCTTTGTGGTCATTAAAATGAATAACATCTTCTAAAGCGCTGTGATTTACAGCTGCTGGTTTCACATCTGGTTTTACAACAGATTCCTTGTTTTAATTTATTGTATAAAAATAATGGCCATTGTCAAAGTCATTCATTTGTGTCGGTGTACTGCCACTAAAATAATTCAGATAAATCAAATGTTAACTCTGCCTCAGTCCTTAGACTGTTATTTCATGGGCAAAGTTCATTTTACCTTAATATATAAATTACGCTAAAAAGAATGCTAACGCATTATAATGTAATAAGGAAACGGCGCTACTGCTGAGGTTTGCTTCGTTTGAACCAGATACTGAAGCAGCCACGTGGTTTTCAGGCAAATGAAGCTTCGGACGTCATAGACCACGAGCTTTTGACAAAACGAAACAAGCTCCGATTCAATGCTTTAATGTGAAATGTGTTGTTTTTGTTTTTTATATACAAGCTTCGGAAGAACGTAACATCACTACCACAAACAATGTGAAATTAATTACAAATCACCCATTGACACTAATTGAGATCAGTGAATCAGGTCATTAAATGATGATATCGCCAGCAACAGTTAACCAAAGCTACATAATTACAATTTTTCTTGTCATAACAAATGTGTGTCACAAACACAGTTACAACAGCCAAAGAAAAACTAACATTAAAGAGTCAATGGTCAAGAGAATAACTAAAGCAAACACTGATCACCAAAACAGTGAGGTCAAACTAAACATTTGAAGGAAAATATAAACACTCGTAGAAATATGACAGAAATTAAGTCAAACTAAGCTGCATTTTCCAAAGGCATCGTAAGCTTAAGTACGCCATAGATCCATTGAAACCAATGAAACTTCGATCAACCTAAGCTTACAATGCTTTTGGGAAACACAGCCCTGGTTAGTAATAAGTGGAGCTGATAATGCTGTTTGTGGAGTTATTTAACAGATACAGAAGGTGCACAGCGTCATTCACACAAACACTAAACACCATCGTGGTGACACACATGAAACTGAAATAATGCAATTATTGTACTGTAAATTACATATATTTACAGACATATATTGACAGAATCCTCTGTAAATCTGTTAAATATAAAAATAAATTACAAATAAGCAGCAGTATCACTAGATGTTCTAGGCTCCCTTTACATTTCCTTGCATTGGGGCCCATAAGGATATTTTTCCACTTTCACAGCCAGTGGTGTTTCCTGACACAACGCACAATATAAATCACCAGAGCCATGACATGCAGTCCAACAATCACAATCCAAAATATTACAACTAGAAAGAGGGAAAGGGGAAGAGAACACAATTTTATTAAAAAACTTTTTTTTTTTTCATACTCACTGCTTAAAGATTTTGTAAAGCTCTGAGTGCCTCCTGTTTTACTTACTATATATTGCATCATTAGATTTTACATCATCTGTGTTGTGCATTTTTTCCTTTGATTCTGTACCTGATTCTGTAGAGGATATTGAAAGATCAGACACATAGTTTAGCATCATTTTGCTGTACAACTCATGATGAATAAACCTCAGCAGTACAAGTAGAATTATATATGTACTGTATATATAAATATATATATCGACATCTACTGATCTTCTCACACCTGTGACTGTCACTGTGATTATGATTTCTCCATCAGGGTCCAGAACTCTGCATGTTCCTGAGTCTCTAGCTGTAAAATAACTAATGATCAGGTTTACATCACTGATGGTGGTTCGTTCACTCTGACCTCCATCAGTTCTGCTCCAGACCTTCATCCACCCGGTGCTTCTTCTGCTCTGATGCTGCACTTTATCAGCGTTTGACAGAACATCCAACTTCAGCTCCTCACCTGTTTTCACAGAAACCACATCTGAGGACAAAGACATTAATCATTATTTGGAGACCAAATCATTTTGAATCATTTAGAAATCAGCCCTTGAAAAGACTTGACAACCACTACTCTGAAAATTAGGTGTGAAGTGTCACATTTAGTGTAGTCCAGCACGCAACACCAATGCAATTACTAAAGGAAAACCAGAAAGCACATGCTGATGATCAGTTTTGAATTTACCCTGAATATGAAGTTGGTACGTCCTGATTTGTCGCTCCAGCTCTGCCTGATCATTGTGGTAATAGATATTCAACATATATGTCCCAGCATCACTGAAGCACAGATTCTTGAAGACGACGTCACAGTTTCCTTGTTTAAATATTTGTCCACTACATTCTTCAGTCTGACAAACATCAATGTTTTCTGACAGACTATTTAAACTAATGTAAGAAATCTTTTTGGCCTCAAATTGGCATTGCAGTGTGGTGTTTCCTCCCTTTTCTCCTGTCACAGATATAGTGCTGGTTCCTACAGGAGGGGTTCCTGCAAATACAGATTCATTCAATAAAAAGTAACAATACTGAAAAAATACCTGTGGTGTTTCTCTCTATTGTCTGTAATTAATATCACCATAGAATATTTTAGTCAACTGGGAAATAAAAAAATAATATAATATATATATATATATATATATATGGTTTCAGTTCATAAAATGATACTGACCGCTATATTTGACAAAGCAAAAAAGCAGCAGAATGCTCAACCTGATGAAAACACAAAAGGGATATTATGTGAGAAATACAGGATACATATCACACACAAAAAACAACAACAACAACAACAACAACAACAACAACAAAAAAACACATAACTGACTACAATATAAACGACCCTAAACTTACACAACAAAAATCCAGAGTGAGGATTGGCCATTATTGAAGACACCTGATGTTAACGAGCAGAATCACCAAAGATGAAAATCAAAAATTTTATGTCACCATTATAGTGTTCAGTGTTTGCTTTAGTTGGGGTCTTGACCCTTGACTTAGTATTACATTTTATTTGGTTGTTATAACTGACTTACAACAAACAGACAAGTAACAAGAAGATCATATGTGCATATCACCCTTCCAAAATCTCTGAATTAGATTTGCGTTGTTGATTATAGCAGTCCTGTGATTCATTAGTACATGACTTCCAGCTTGTTCAATACAATCCCAGAGATTCCTTAAAAGATGTTTGTTCAAAAATCCTCGAGAAAAGTTTTTTATTTAGACACACAAACATCAAGAATCAACCTGTGAATCTCAACAACGGTGACAATCAAAAAAAGCATGTTGCAGTGCATTCTGGGTGCCACCAATCAAAATTCATCCATGCTCCCATGATGCATTGCGACATGAATAAATTATGAGCAGAATTATTTTAGTAATTTCCTTTATTCTTACTATTTTATTTTTGTTTTTTATGTGACTTTTAGTAGCTTGTTTTGTAATGTTTATGAGCTTGGTGATTCAGATCAAATGATCGTTATGTGAAAACATAACATGATCACTTTTAATCATTACTTTTCAGTCTGTTATAACTCAACTACAGCAGTAAAACAAAATCCAACTTTAAAAATGTAAGGGTCAAGAGCCCAACTAAAGCAAATGCTGAGCACTATAATGGTGACATGACAATTAGATTTTCTCCTTTGGTGATTCTGCTTGTTAACATCAGGTGTCTTCAATAATGGTCAATCATCATTCAATTAATCACCTAATTATCTCATTAACTTTAACTCCGCTTCAGTGTTAATTTAACACTCTTATTTTAACACTTTCGCACTCTTGAGTGTGGTTTCACATGTACACCCAGAAGAGTTAATTTCACTCTGGATTTTTTGCTGTGTACACTTTCAATTGTATTTAAAGGTTTAAATGTCTGATAAGAAACATCAAACTCTAATCTGAATTCTGGATTTATAAATCATTCCAGTGTAATAGACCTACTCCGATTCAAAATGATCCCTCAAACACAAAGTGTGTTCGTTTGGAGTAGTCAATGTATTCCAATCCAATAATTAACTATATTCATCTAATAATTATATTAATATCCCTATTAATAAAATCCATCATGATAATCACAATAACAACAATGGATATCTTAAAAATAAACATGTTCACTCATTAACACAAAAACACGCAGGCTGGATTTATATTGAAATAATAATAATAATAATAATAATAATAAAAACTTACATTGTAAAAGTTCGGTATGAGTCTTTCAAGCAGCAAAACTTAGTAAACTGCTGCAAGTTTAGCACAAGCAAACAAAACTGAAAGCATCACACATGTGAGTATTATGGACTGGGAATTTGATACGTCATTAGGTATTTTCCTTTGGGTGCGGTAAAGTTGTTTTTATGTTGGACATTAGTCAGATTAAGGGACTGTCTCAAAAGTGCATGAAAATGATTTTTTTTTTTTTTTAAAGAAAAAAAAAAGAGATATGAATTCCAAGATTCGAAAACATGCAAATAAAATTTAAATATGTGAATTAAGTGGAAAGACATTAATACATGATTTTAAGCTGTGACTGGTTACATTATATTCCAACATTTTCTTTTAACTGGTAGAAACAGGTTGTTATGGTATCTGTAATATATTCAGTAACACTTCTAACACATCATACATGACTTGGATTTCTTTGAAAGATACAAACCTATATAACTTTCTGTCTTTGTGATCCAATGATGTCACACCAGTTGTAATATCTTCACACACACCTGACACACATAATACAAAACTTGGATTTTGGAAATCTGATTTATTTATATGTATTTGTAGTGCATTTTTCAAATATTCAAAATTATATAACTTCCTGGTCATGTGACCCAAAGATGTCACACCAGTTGTAATATCTTTACACAATCCTGACACACATCATACCTTTAAAATAAATTGGATAAATAACTGTATCAATAAGCTGTCATCTATATGGAATCTGATCCCTATAATGTTTTTTTGTTTTTTTCAGACTAGGTGGTTTAGGTTTCTTATTAATGTGTAATTAAAGCATTATGAAAATCCCTATCAAACTGTCCCCTTTTGCATATGTAAATGTTATTAGCTTGGTACCTAATTTTTAAATACAATTTTACACCTTACTCATATCTAATCTAATTTGTAAAACTGCATTTTTTCATCTTAAAAATATATCTAAATTGAGACCTATGCTCTCAAAGTCAAAGGCAGAAATGTTAATTCATGCATTTATGACCTCAAGGTTATATTATTGTAATGCTTTATTGGGTGGTTGTTCTACACGCTTAATAAACAAGCGCCTTACGTTTTCATGTGTGCCTTAGGCTGGCCACAATAAAAGGCCACTCTAAAATTTGCAGTTTTACTGTATTGGGGGGTCCGGGGGGTCCGAACACCAGTCAGTATCTGGTGTGACCACCCTTTGCCTCACGCAGTGCAACACATCTCCTTCGCATAGAGTTGATCAGGTTGCTGATTGTGGCCTGTATGTACAGTAAGGCACATATTGGCAAAATTTCACGTGTAGTAAGTCAGTCTTGTAACTACAAACGTACTACTACCTTTGGAACATGAAAAAACCCTTTTGGTGAATTACAGTAATTTTTCAAGAAAATAATTGTGTACTGTACATACAGTAAAGATTATATTGGCAAAATTTCAGCTGTAGTAAGTCAGTCTCTTAACTACAAATGTACTACAGCCTTTGGAACATAAAAAACACCCTTTTGGTGAATTATAGTAATTGTTTTCTAAGAATAATTATGTACTGTACGTACAGTAAGAAATAAATTGGCAAACTTTCACATGTAGTAATTCAGTCTGGCCACTAGGAATGTACTAAAACCTTTGAAACATGAAAAAAAAAAAAAAACACTTTAGGTGAATTACAGTAATTGTTTTCTAAGAATAATTATGTACTGTATGTACAGTAAGAGTGATGTGGCAAAAATTCACCTGTAGTAAGTCAATCTCGTAACTACAAACGTGCTACAACCTTTGGAACATGAAAAACCCTTTTGGTGAATTACAGAAATGTATTTCATAAAAATATTTGTGTACTGTATGTACAATAAGGAAGATATTGGCAAAATTTCACCTGTAGTAAGTCAGTCTTGTAACTACAGATGTACTACAACCTTTGGAACATGAAAAACCTAATTTTGATGAATTACTGTATTTTTTTTTTCTAAAAATATTTGTGTACTGTACATACATTAGGGGAGGTATTGTCTAAGGCGACATATTGGCTAAATATTTTCAGTCAGTTTGCCCACAAGTCATTTGCTATGGCTTTGTAAACATAATTTGTATTAATTGGACTTCGTTTTTTACTGAGAGGTAAATTTGCAGACGGTCCCTAAAGCAGCCTAGGCGAATATCCAGCGAAAATCAAACCTAAGACTAACTTTACCGCCCTTAATAAAAAAAAACTAGAGTTCTTTCTAGAACCAGGAAATATGACCATATTAGCCCGGTTCTGTCAACACTGCACTGGCTCCCTATCAAACATCGGATAGATTTTAAAATCTTGTTAATTACTTATAAAGCCCTGAATGGCTTAGCTCCTCAGTACTTGAGCGAGCTCTTATCGCATTATAGTCCTCCACGTCCGCTGCGTTCTCAAAACTCTGGCCGTTTGATAATACCTAGAATATCAAGATCGACTGCAGGGGGCAGAACCTATTCCTATTTAGCACCCAAACTCTGGAACAGTCTACCTAACACTGTTCGGGAGGCAGACACACTCTGTCAGTTTAAATCTAGATTAAAGACATCTCTTTAGCCTGGCGTACACATAACACAGTAATATATACTATATAAATAAATGTGACTAATCTACTGTATAAACACAAATCTCTTTTCTTTAGTAATTGGCGTAAAAATTGTATTATTTTTGCATCTCAACCTTTCAATCAAAATGGTTCAATCTGTAGTTATTCTGAGTTAGATAAGCATGAAATTCCATATGCAGATAAGTGCTCTCCTATAAGCCTTAAGAATGCCCAGTCAACACGTGAGGTCACGCGGTGATCACAGTGACATCACACCATTCTCATACGGTGATACTCACAGTGTGAGTAATATGTGAACTCATTGTGAATTCAAAATTTTGAGCAGGTTGAGAGGAGGCAGCTCAAATATCAGTCACCGGGTACATTCTACTTCCGGTTTCTCAACACTATCACAGAGATATCACAGTGCTCTCACATGATGAGGTCACGAGTGCACGCCCAGCTAACAGATTTCTGTTATAAGAACCTTCTCCAAATATACAACTGACTTCCAGACACAGCCTTAGATGAAATCAACTGAAATAAACAAATCACGAGCTTCACTCATTATTAACCAGACTGACTTTATTTCTGTCAGACATCTACAAAAGCGCTTATGGAGAATGAACAGAGCTTTAGATGATGTTTTATTGTTTTGTTTGACGTTACCATCGTGGCGAGTAGTGTTTGCTTTAGTTGGGCTCTTGACCCTTGACTTTATTACATTATACATTTTTTGGGCTGCTGTAGCTGTGTTTGTAAAGCACGTTTGTTATGGCAAGGAAAACCAAAAAGAGACTGCAAACAGGTGATATTGGTTTGTTACTGATGATAACAACACCACCGTCATCACCTAGATTCAATATGCGGTCTCGGTTTTGGGAAGTCGTGGCCTAATGGTTAGGGCGTCAGACTCATAATCCTAAGGTTGTGGGTTCGAGTATCGGGCCGGCAGGCATTGTAGGTGGGGGTAGTGAATGTCCAGTGCTCTCTCCACCCTCAATACCACGACTGAGGTGCCCTTGAGCAAGGCACCGAACCCCCAACTGCTCCCTGGGCGCCACAGCATAAATGGCTGCCCACTGCACTTTGGATGGGTTAATTGCAGAGCACAAATTCCAAGTCACGTCCACTTTCATAATCAAAGAATTATGAAAGAATTGTAAAAGCAAAAGACACAAAAGTATTAACTACTCCGATTCTTGATGTTTCTATTTGTGTTTAAGTGAGAGTGTATGCATCTCAACAATGGTGACAATCAAAAGCTTCATGCTGCAATGCATGCTGGGTACCTAGTCTCTGTGCAGTGAGTGCACTTTGACCTCACATTAGTATGAGCACACAGTGAGGACGCTGTGAGGTTACACTTTTAGCTCACTGTTACCTCACATTGTGACCTCATCACGAGTATCCTGTGAGATCATAGTGACATCACTGTGAGATCAAATTGTTGACTGGGTGATATTCTAACTGTTCTTTCTGTTTAGAGAACCCTGAAACCTCTTTTCGTTTATTTTGGAATTGCTCACACAATGACATTTTGATGATATTCTTGATTTTATCAAATGTCACGTGAATTCTAATTTTGAATTTACGTATATGAATGTAATTTTTGGCTTTCACAATTGTGAAAAGAAAAGTGATATTTATTTCATGAACTTTATTTCCCTGTTAGCTATATATCATATTCATTATGGAAATTTTCTAAATGTTAACCTCTTTTTTTTTTTTAAGATTCAAAGTTGAAATGAAAACGCATTATATTGTGTTCTCTACAAACTTCAAAAAGAAAAAAAAATGGGGCTTTGTTGAAGGACTTTGGGGGGTTGTAATGAAAGAATGGATGAAACACATTTGTCCGTGTTTCACTCACGGAAAGCGCTCGAGAAACAGTATCTCTTCAGCGGATACGCTTTCAACTGTTTTTTTTTTTTTTTTTTTGTCTCGAGCATTTGTCAAGAAACTGTACGAGATTCATGTTACATGATTTGGCTGATTTTTACGTAGAGAGGGTGACAGCACACCGCATTAAAATAAATGATCATTCATGTTTTCATAACCGCTGGCCAAACTCAAAAGCGAAACTAAAATTAAAACATCTTTGAAAGCAAGGGCCCTCTGGTGTTTCGGGGCGTATTCTGTGTATAGGGAGGATCGGCTCTGGGTAAAACACACATAAAACACACACTCAGGATTTACAAAGAATAATGCAAATGCTCTATTAAACAGACAAAAGCACCAGTGGAAAGGAGAAAGTCTCCAGTAGATGATGCTGACACTATGAGGCTTAAGACTCTTGCAAAGGCCATATTAAATATACAGCAATATGTAAAAAGAAAATGCTACAAAATATACATGCACGCACAGTCTTCATTCTCAGTTTGGCATAGATATGTATAATAAGATTCATAATAAGTGGCTCCTGCAGGCTAATTATTGGCCCATCTTGATTGGTGCATTCGATTCCAGGACACCTTAAAAGCCCTGATGTCACTTCCTTTGGGAGGGCACATTGTGTTGTTGTGAGGAGAGAATTGTTGGTTTTGGTGGCTGTGTGCGCGCATGTTTATATGCATTTTGATTGTTAAGAGTGATCATTGTTTGTCCTCTGAAAAGAGTTACAGATTGTAAGTAGGAAACTGTTTGGTATTTTGACCCGATTGACTGTTACTGACACTGATTTGGATTCCCCTTTTAACACTGTTTGCTTGAGCTTGTAAATAGTTTGTATATCATTGTAAATCTTGAGGGTTTGGGAAAGTAAGGAGTTTGATGCCAATATTGTTTATTGTAAACCTTTTGATCTCTGTTTTTGGCTAGGAAGTTAAGTTAAAATAGTGTACTTTTATTTTCATTTCTTTTGGTTAGGGTTTAGGTAAGAGGTTTTAAAGTAAGAAAGTTTTGTTTGTTATTTTGGCCAGGTCAACTCCCGAAGAAAATTCCCTATTTATTTGCTTGACCATTGTTTTTTTTGTTTGGTTTCATTAAAACCCTCAAAAGATTCCCCGCTTCCACTCTCTCATTTCACTTTTGAACATTCTGTTGACACTAAGTAATGTTGCAACTACAAACTCTCATAAGAGTATTAGTAGACTGTCTGCTTCATATCTGATAACTCTTTATTGTGATGGCCTCTCAACAGATATTCTACTGACTATAAGTAACTTTGCAAGAACGTGTTAACAATCAAACCCTAACTCTACCAGTCAACTAATACACTACTAACACTCTAATGAGAGTCAGTAGAAATGTAGGTGCAATGTTACTTATAATCAATAGAATGTGTTAAAGGGACCATCACAATAAAGTGAAACCGATTGGGTTTTTTTTTTTTGGTTTTTTACTGTGAATACTTTCTTTTTTAAAGAAACAATAGTTGATGAATCCTTCAGTCTATAGGTCACTTTAACTAAATCCAGATCCAGTTAAACACAATGCTGGTGTATGGGTGCAGTGCAAATGCTCATATTTTATGTAAATTAAAGATATGCTGCAGAAATATAGTTGATGCAATGTTGAAATGTTGAGAAAACGATTTGAAATGATTTTTGTAAATCCAGTGGTCAAATGCTGTTTATTTTCTAGGCACCTGACTAGTGACTGGTCTTTGTGTGAATGTCCACAAAACTGGAAAACATCCTGAATGTATATAAACAGTAGGCTATTTTAGATAGAAAAATTTGAAAGATGAAAAAGAGGAATTAGGGAGAATCAATAAATTATGAATACCAAGTAATCACAATAACAATCACAACCAGAGCCAGAACAACCGGGTACACTCCAACTGAAACACAGTTCATGTGACTGATGTGAAACTGTAACAAAATGTACATTTGTCATTCTGTAGAGTTTAAAATATATCGATGTTTATATTTTGTAATCAGACAACAATGCAGAGACACTAAACCACAAATTCTCAAAGTCTTCATATCAGTTCAAGTGTTGCATTCCCAATTTGATTTATTGTATCAAAACACTGTGTGCAAAGATGTATTGAACATCCTCATGATTTCCCAGAGTAGTTTATAATGGATGTGCTCTATAAGCTCAAAATATATTTGGAAAACATTAGATTTGTGAGTCCAGACATCAATATTCCAGAGTTCATACTGTAAGCCCTATGAACAGCACCTGGGATGTGATTTTGATTAATTATTATTGTTTATCATATTACATAAAAAGTACTTTGCAAAAATGTATAAATACAAGTCATGTCTCTTCTTTGTTTACATGCCACAAGTTGAAATTGTGTATGTAACTTCACACAGACAGCAGGTCTATATCAGTCTCATATTAACACGTCATGTTTAAGGATTCATTCTGGCTAAACTTTCATAATAATACATGTTTTCTGGTGATTTTTTTTTTAAAGAGGAAGTCATTTTTAAAGTCACAGTCACTTTTGCTTTGGTGATCAAAGGACTAATTCTCAAAACTGTTTAAAAAAAAGGTAATTTTATTAATATTAAATATATATGTTTATGTATACAGACTCATACAGTATAGAAAATCTTAATTTTCCCTCTTATATCCTAAACAAATCAATGTTAAACATGACTGAAATACAACCGTGTCTTTGGTTATAGATAGTATTTTGTAATATAACAATTTTCTATCCATACAGAGGAGGCATATTTTAAATGTAAATTGAAATTAATAAGGCGTCTTTGAGTAAACTTCGAGATTTGAGTACCTAATTGCCGGGCCGAGTGTCCTGGTTTTCGGTAACCAAAATATGGTCACCCTAGTGTAATGACCACGGACTTAATTAACCTCGAATCTGTGGTGGCATCACGGAATCGCCAAAAATTCCCTGATGTGCTCACAGAAGGCATCAGCCGTGGTCCTTGCACGGATTCACTGGTTCAACACCAGCGCTGCATCGGACCACGTAAAAAGAGTGACTCCGACTCAGTTATACTTTCACTGGAGTACCTGACCCCACCCCTACCCTAAACCTACCCAGTTCTGAACAATAATGATGAGGAGAAATTTCCCAGTATCGCGTCGGCATATTGATGCTAAGGGTTTCCGTGCGTGGAGCACAGCTGATGCCTGTCACTGACTTACATTGGTATCACTTCTGTGAACCCATCACGGAATTTTCGGCGATTCCATGATCCCACCACAGATTCAGGGTTAATTAAGTCCTTGGTCATTACACGGAATTCTGTGAGATCATGTTGGTGAGAAGATATGAGGTTTATCGGTTTGCATAAATGCTATGCTAACAAAACGCTGCGTGTACACTGTAAAACCTGACAAGTTAGGTTAACTCAAATCGTTTGAGGAAACTGATTGCCTTAAAATTTTAAGTTGTTAAAACTAACAGTTATGAGTGCTCTGAACTTATTTCAGTTGAGTTCACTAAATAAGATGCCTGACAAGCAGAGGTGGGTAGTCCAGGGGTCAGAAAGTAAAGGTCCTGCCATATTTGTGTTCCACCCATGAACTCAGCAGCTGATTTCACCAGAGGAGGAACCAAGACATTCCTTTCAAGTCACAAGCAAGTCTCTGAGTCAAATCCCAAGTAAGTCCTCAAAGAGTTAAAGTTAATGAGATAATTAAGTGACTAATTAAATGATGATTGAGCATTAGTGATGAACACCTGATATTAACAATCAACATCACTGAAGAAAAGAGAAACACAAGAACTACAACTGACTTCAGCCACAGCTTTGGATGAAATTAACTGGAGAGAAAAAACAAAAAAACATTGCCACCATAATTGTGGTCAGTGTAGCTGGGCTCTTGAGCCTTTCAGTAATTCAAAGAAATTTGCCTCTAAACAATTTCATTATTGTTTCACAGCAAACATTTGTGCAATGCTGAATCAAACCTTGAAGTAGCAGATTAGTTTATTCTTTCAGATTATAATTTATGATGACTGAACATTCTTGGTTTAAATCTCTCTGGTTTATTAAACACACTTAACTGTTATAGAACCGAAAAAAAAAATGATGTTATAGAACCATAATGCTTTGATCTTGAGAAGAGGGAAAAGAAAAAAAAAAGGATCAGGCTTTTAGACATGAACATTTATCATATCATCCTCAACAGTGGTGACAATAATTATTCATATTGCATTGCATGATGGGAGTTTTTCATGCATTGCAGTATAAAGCATTTTGTTGATTGTCACCATTGTTGAGATTCATATGCTCGTTCTTGATGTCTGTGTGTGTCTAAATATTACTGGAGTTCAAATTTTTATATGTATTACAGAGATTTAAAGTTAACTCACTGTAAGTATTATACAAACACTTTTTTACATGCTGTAGCTTCACAGAATTGACTATGCAAAACCTGAACATATAAATGAAATAAAGGAAAAAAAAAGATTATTTCAGAAATAATCAAACCAGCTCATGGTGTCTATCAGATCATTGTAAAGCACTGATCTCTCTGCTTTATAACACCACATGCATTGCTACAGAGAGAGATCTAACACAGGAGTCACGGGTCAAGAGCCCGACTAAAGCAAACACTGATCTACATGATGGTGGCATCATTTTAACCAAAACATCAGCATCTGATCCTCTGTGATTCTCAATAACAGCAGGTGTTCATCACTAATACACAATCATCATTTAATTAGTCACTTAATTATCTCATTAACTTTAACTCTTTGAGGACTTGGGATTTGACTCGAAGACTTGCTTGTGTCTTGAAAGGAATGTCTTGGTTCCTCCTCTGGTGAAATCAGCTGCTGAGTTCATGGGTGGAACAAAAATATGGCAGGACTTTTACTCTTTGGCCCCTGGACTACCCACCTCTGCTTGCTGGTCGAGCTAAACAAGGTGCAGGAAAAAAAATGCAGAAATATGTGCTACATGGTTAAAAGGGCTTGGTACATTAATATACACACTCATATAGTAAACACATGTAAAATAAATAAATAAATCATTTAAAGTTGTTATGCTCAGTGTTTCATGATGTTTCATAATTTTATAACTGGGCAGTGCTTTTGTTGAAGAGGGAAATGATGGTGTTATTTAGACTGGATAAAAGTGGCTGAAAGTGATGAATGTGGACTGGACTGGACAGAGGGCAGTATTCCTTCCACTGACTTCAGGCTCAATTCTGCACCAGGGTGTAACTTCAGGGTTTCATGGACATAAATAAAGAGAGCGAGAGAGAAACCTATATACTGTGCTCTGATCCTCTATCTTTAAGAAAATTTAGGAGATTTCAAACATCACTTCACTAAAATGAAACAAGCCTTGATATGGATCTCCGTATGAAAGTAGAGCAACCTGATATTCTCAACACAAGATTCGAAGCCTCGGTGTCAGGAGTAACATCACTAGTGAATAATGTGCACATGTTCTGAATCCTGTTGGATTCTTGCCTATAATGTGAAGTGTTCTATCCAAATTACGACGTCCTATTCTTCATGATCGTCTCCTCTTCTCTGTGTCTTCCCTTATTTTCCACAATGCCAACTTTATTCTTAATGGAGTATTTCTATCTTTAATTTCCTGGTCCTACTGTTGTTGTCACTCTGTTATATTCTTCTCCCATACAATGCTCTTCATCTTGAAAGACAAATGTCTTTGAAGATCAAATGTCAGTTTTCTGAAAGTATGATATATGACACAATTGCAGTTATGGTTTAAGGTTAAGCGTTTGTATTGATCAGAATTTATACCAGAAAATACAAAACACGAGTGAATTCTTAGTTTTACTGCTGTTTATTTAATCAGAACTCTCAACAACACATTTTACATTCAAAACATTTTGTTTAATCAACATTTACGTGCCATAAAACTGTTGCCATTATTTTCTCTTAAACTTAGCTTATATGTACATAATAATGCTAAAATATGATGTGTATAATACAGCTAGACGTGCATTTCTCACGTGTGCATGCAAATCACATACAAAAGTACATACCAACAAAACAATATCAACAAAAACATTTCTTACAAAAGTGGTTCAGTTTGTTTAGTTTTCACAGTACAAAGCAGATTTACAAAGAATAATACAAATACCTTAATCAGTCAAAAGCAACAGTGGAAATGAAAAAAACTCTGATGAAGACACTTCATGTCATTGTAAATATATGTTAACATTGTAGATATATGTTAAACAACACCTCTCAATTTTATGTCAAGTGCATGATACAGTATTGTTCTACAAAACGCTCGTTTCAAAACCCTGGACTTCATATAAAACGTATAAAAGTGATAAAACAGAAGGAATTTAAAAAATACTTTTTAATAAGTGCAACATTAAACTGTTCCTGCTCATCAAGGTAGTGCTATAAGAAAACAACAGATAAAATAAGCTGTATTTCAGAAATATATATCAGTGCAAGAAAGAGTTTCATACAGATTTGTAGCTCTGCATTTGATGTATCAAAATGAACTTTTATAAAATTTATTAATGTTTAATAAAAACATACTATTTTTTCTGCAGTCATACATGAAGCATGTTTTTCTTAAGATGTGCCTTTAGCCCTGTTGTGTCTTATATATATATATATATATATATATGCCCTCACCATTAGCTCCTGATGTTTTCAAAAGCTAGAAAAACACCTGCTCAATCACAGCAATTTCAGGAGTGACTCGCGCAACAATTTAAAAGATTCACTCACGTAATTAATGCATTTGTCACTTCTGCAACTTGGCCACTTGTACATGAACATTGGTCCTCCACATAACAAACAAAACTTGTCTTTAAATTGTGAATGGATTGTATAGCGAAAGTGAGCAAAGAGCGCCCCCTTTATAGCATGACTGACTGAGCTCATTAATGCAAAATAAAAGACCCCCCCCCCCTCCAAATAAGTAATTAAGTCCAGATCCAGTCAACACAGCCAAACGTTCATATGTATAGTTAATTACATATATTGACAGAATCATCTTTTAGCATTGAAGGCAAACTTACAGTGATGTTGCTACATGACTCTGTAAAATTCATTACACTTTGACCCCTCGGTGCGAAACACGTCCTGCTTTTAGGAATTGGTGTGTTTCTGGATGGTAAGCGCAACCAGAGTAGAAACCAGCAGAGATGCATACACAACCAGTCCAGCACTCATAATCCAATAGATTACAGCTGTAAAACGGGAAGAACGCACAATTTTTTAAAATGTTTTTTAAACTCACTGCTTAAAAATGTATAACGCTCTCAATGCATCCAGTTTTACTTACGAACTTGCTCCGTATCATCAGTTTTGTCTTTATCTGTGCTGTCCAGTTTTTTCTTTGATTCTGTGGAGGATATTGAGAGTTAGTCACAAAGCATCAATTTGCTGTTAAAATCATGATGAATAAACCTCAGCTGTGCACTTTATTTTCCACATATCTATTGATCTTCTCTCACCTGTGACTGTCACTGTGATCAAGACGCTTCCTTCCGAGTCCAGAGCTCTGTATGTTCCTGTGTCATTGGCTGTAAATGGATTAATGATCAGGTTTCCATCTCTGATGTTCAGTCGTTCGCTCTGACCTCCATCAGTTCTGCTCCAGACCTTCATCCACTCTGTGCTTCTTCTGCTCTGATGCTGCACTTTATCAGCGTTAGACAACAGAACGTCCAACTTCAGCTCCTCACCGATCTTCACAGAAATCTCATCTGAGGAGAAACAAAGACATTAATCATTATAATGGTGTCAATCGATCAATGCCAGAAAAGCACACTGATCTGAATATTAAGCCAGTTCTGTTCAGAGTCTCTGCTGGTTACATACAATATCACACGGTTACTAAAGGAAAACTAGAAAACACATGTTTTTGGTTTGATCAGTTTTGAATTTACCATGAATATGAAGTTGGTACGTCCTGATTTGTCGCTCCAGCTCTGCCTGATCATTAATGTAATAGACTCGCAGAAAGTATTTCCCAGCATCACTGAAGCTCAGATTCTTGATGACGACGTCACAGTTTCTTTGTTTAAATACTCGTCCACTGCATTCTTCAGTCGGACACACAGGGATGTTTTTTGACCGACTTTTTAAACTAATATCAGAAATCTCTCTGGCCTTGTATTCACATATCAGTACGGTGTTGCCTCCCTTTTGTCCTGACACAGATACAGTGGTGGTTCCTGCAAATACAGAAACATTCAATACAAAGTATTAATACTCAAAAGAAAAAAAAAGTGCCATCATAAAATATTCTAGTTATTTTAGTCAGCTTTTCTTTTGCTCAAGATGTTTCACCACATCTTCAAGTGATTCAACAACTGAACTGATGGCAGAGTTTCAGAAATGCCTAAAGATTCAAGTTTAAGGTTGCTGGTTTGGACCATGATCTATTATTTGGGAAAATTAAAGTATGCAGTGTCCAAAAACACTACTGTATGAGATTGCGTGTATATTCCAGCTGATTATTCTTACTTTTGTCAGAGTTCAGAAATGTTCATCTTATAAGTCAGTTTGTGTCTTATTGGTCTTTCTGAACTCACAAATAAACCTCATTCATGACAATACAAAGCTACAGCAGATGTGTCAGTGCAGTTATAGTGAATTCCTGAAAATCCCTGACCAAACAATGTTTAATAATAGACGGACTGTAAAGATAAGTCGTGTCAGTGTGATAATGTAATGTGCTGAGGAAATTCTAGCATCAATACACAAGCATCCAGTCAAATGATTTGGCTGTGTGATGCAACAGAGAAACTATTGACTAGAATAACTCTGAGTGAATTAAATTAAATGCAAATTTAAAATAATAATAATAAACCAATGATACTGACCGCTATGATTTGCAAAGCACAGCAGCAGAAGAAGATTTAAGTAGTTTAACCTGATGAGAATACAGACGACAGATACAGACACACATCACAAATAGTTTAATACAGCGATAAAATACTTGCAATCAAATAATATATAACTGACTGCTGTTACAGGTCTAGTCTGTTCTGTTTTCAATCATGGTTTTCAGTTCTGCTCTCTGTGACCTAGTTTCTCTGTAATAAGTTAATTCGTTTCCATCTTTGTTCATTAATTACCTCATTAGTTCCCTTTGTCCGAGTCATATTCATATTGTATCACAGTGTATTGATGTTCTGTGATTTTCTGAGTTTTGTCATTATTTACTGATTTCACTTGATTTCCTTTCGTCGTGTGATTGTTTACACACTGTGACAACTTTCACTTTCAATTTTATTTAAAGGTCCAACACATTTGGATCTTGAACATGGTAAAAATAATAAGAAACATCAAACTATAATCTGAATATTTGGTTTAATCAATTGTTTCAGTGTAATAGCCTACTTAAAATGATCCATCAAACTCAATTGACACAAATAAAAGTTTATTTTTTTCCTGCAAAAATAAAAATAAAAATCCTCTCGTCAGAGTATTCAATGTAGGAAAGTCTATTAATTATATTAATAGCCATGCTAATTAAGATCATAATCACCGTTATCATCATAATCATCTTTCATCGTAAACATACTCACTTCTGCGTCACGCGCAGTTCAACATAAACACCACTAGTATAATAAAAACACTGGATTAATATTTTAAATCATGAACACTTACATGCTAAAGGTTCTGCATGGGTCTTTTGTTCTGGCGTTAAAAGTTAGTAAACACCTGCACGTTTTGCGAAATTAAAGTAAAACTTCGCATTAACTTCGTATAAACTTGCTGCGTATGATGTGATGACATGATATGAAGAAATATCACTATTCCGCCCCTTTTTCATTGGCTGTTGAGGTTGTCACTCAAATTGGTAGCTCATGTCTATGACTTCTCTCCTTTAAACCTTTTTATTTGTTTCATCTTGTAGCCTAATCTTAACTCCTAGTTTTAATTCCATTAAGGAATTAGCAAGCGCATAACCATATAACTTTAAATACAATAAACATTTTAAACACTTGACACAGTTTCTCTTTACCGCTTAACTAAACATTTATCATTCACTATGGATATCCATAATTCCACAACACCACCCACATGAAAAAATACTATAGTCATTTATAGTAAATACTACAGTGTTTTTGAACCATACTATAGTAAAGTGTATCATACTATATAGTATTTACAACATTTTGTTAATGAATGCTATCAGCTTACTGTAGTATTAACTATAGTGAACTGATAAACTGTAATAAATAGTAGTATACTTCAGTTTTACTACAGTAAACTGTAGTGTATTGTAGTATAATATACCCTATAGTTGTAGAAAACTTAATACAGTATGGGTAATTTGTTTAAATTACTATAGTTGTTATGTTACCACAGCAACTATAGAATTACCACAACAAATTAATTCAAGTACTTTACTATAGTATGGTTCAAAAACTGTAAATTACTGTAGTATTTTTCATGTACTCTCAATATGCAGACATTCAGTCTTTTCCTTCCTTGAACTATAAATTCAGTTTGACGATTGGTTTTATTACTTATGTTCACAAGTCTGTGACGTCCAAGTCAGTCTTTAGGCTTTATTCTATTTTTTAGCCATAGTTCTTTCTGCTGGTTACTTAATAGTGTATGAGGCAAAATCAAATTGCCCTTCGGAGGGTGACATATAGGCTACAATTTGGAACCCAAGGACAGTCCGTCACATGAGGAGAAACAACAACAACAACAACAACAACAACGTGCTGGATATTTCGAGCTGAGTTGCAGTAGTTCCTCTTTATGTTAACATTATTAGTAGAAGCTGTAGCAGTAGCCCTAAGAAAAGAATCCCTAATACCGTAATAGAAAAGCACTGTAAAAATAACTGTAAATGAAAAAGGAATATTTTATAATAAGTCGGCCTATATTATTCAGTTTTACAAGAGGAAAGCTTTTGTCTTAACTTCTTCACTTGCAAGTGTTAAAAGCTGTTATTCTGGTTTCAGTGAAAATGATGCGTAACTGGCTGCTATCAGTGTGCATCACATTAATGGATGCATTCATTGTAAATGTTTATTTGTTTCCTTGTATAGTTTTACACAAAACAAACAAAACTATAGGTATAATAACGCAAAATTATATGAATCAATCTCATGCATGTCTTTTGGGCATCAAATGTTTAACAAGTAAAACACACACAAAACACACACTCAAGACCCACAGAAATTTAATTCTTACAAAACTACAATCAAAACAATGTCAACAAAAATATTTCAATTTGTTTAGCTTTTCTCAATACAGTCTTTCAAATCAGATTCACAAAGAATAATGCAAACGCTCTATTAAACAGACAAAAGCACCAGTGGAAAGGAGAAACTCTCCAGTAGATGATGATGACACTATGAGGCTTAAGACTCTTGCGAAGGCCATATTAAATATACAGCAATATATAAAGAGAAAATGCTACAAAACATACATGCACGCACAGTCTTCATTCTCAGTTTGGCATAGATATGCATAATATATTTTTTTTACTGTGAATACTTTCTTTTTTTAAGAAACAATAGTTGATGAATTCATAAGAAACGATAACTCCTAGTTGATGTGCTGGTGCACGGGTGCAGTGCAAATGCTCACATGTTTTGTAAATCAAACATATGCTGCAGAAATATTTTGACAGAATCCTGTTGGTTCTGAAGGCATACTAAAAGTAACCAGTGGCTTCTCTGGGTTCAGGGCCCTCTTGCAATTTGGGTCCCTTAGTATGAAACTCTGTTGTTCAGAAACTACTTCTTGATGACAGGAAGCATAATCCAAGCCAGAACCAGCAGAACTATAGTCAATCCAACAATCGTAACCCAAAACCAAACAACTAGAAGGGGAAGGTGGGAAGAGAACACATTTTAATGTTTTTTTTCTTTTTAAACCTCACTGTTTAAAGATTTTGTGAAGCTCTCAATGCCTCTTGATTTACTTACTGTGTTGTCTTGTGTTATCAGTTTCGTCATCATCTGTGTTGTAGTGTTTTCCCTTTGATTCTGTGTCTGATTCTGTCGAGGATATCGAAAGGTCAGTCTCACAGTTTACCATCACTTTGCTGTTCAAATCATGATGAATAAACCTCAGCTGTCCACTTAATATTTCTAAATATGTGAGTTCCTCTCACCTGTGACTGTTACTGTAATCAAGATTTCTCCTTCATGGTCCAGAACTCTGTATGTTCCTGCATCATTGGCTGTAAACTCTTTAATGGTCAGAGACCCATCAGTGTCGGTCAGCAGGTCACTCTGAGCTCCGCTGCTTCGGCTCCAAACCTCCCTCCAACTCGTTCTGTTTTTGGTGCAGTGCACTACTTGATTAGCATTGGAAAGAACATCCAACTTGTGCTCCTCACCTGTTTTCACAGAGATCTCGTCTGAGGAGAAACAGCATAAGCATATATTTAAGAGAGAACAAATATAATCATTTATCAGTGGATACAATCAGACATTGGAAAACCCATATTTGAGACGATTAATCTTTGTTTCCCATTCATTGTCTCTGCTGGTTACATGCAATATCACACAATTATTAAAGGAAATCCAGAAAGCAGATACTCATAGTTTGATTAGTTTTTAATTTACCATGAATATGAAGTTGGTACGTCCTGATTTGTTGCTTCAGCTCTGTCTGATCATTATTGTAATAGACTTTCATAATGTATTTCCCAGCATCACTGAAGCTCAGATCCCTGAAGACGACGTCACAGTTTCTTTGTTTAAATACTCGTCCACTACATTCTTCAGTCGGACACACAGGGATGTTTTTTGACCGACTGTATAAACTAATATCAGAAATCTTTTTGACCTCAAATTCACATGGCAGTGTGATGTTTTCTCCTTTTTTTCCTGACACCGGTATAGTTCTGGTTCCTACAGGCGGGGTTCCTGCAAATACAGATTCATTCAATACAAAGAATCAATACTGAAAAATGCATGTGGTGTTTCTCTCTATTCACTGTAATCAGTTTCATCATAAAATATTCTAGGAGAGTTATCTCAGTCGACTGGATTCACTTTTGCTAAAGACGTTTCACTATCCAGGTGTCTTCAGCAATTGTGAACTGATAGCGTTTCTTCAATATTTAACATCAGAAATGCCTGTAAAGTTTAAGGTTCGAGTCATGGGCTATTTCTCATGAAAATGAAATTATGCAATATGCAGAAACACTACAGTATGAAAATGTGTCTAATGTGTCCCTGTTGATTATTTCCACTTTCATCAGTTCAGAACCGTTCATCTCATGAGTCAGTTTTGAGTCTTGTTGGTCTTTCAGAGTCACAAACAGGCCTCATTCATGACAAACAAAGCTAAAGCTAAAGCAGATGCAGTGCAGCTGAAGTGAATTCAGCAACATCCCAGACCAAACAATATTTATTAATAGATTAATTAATAACTGCATAGATAGTCATTGATGTCAGTGTGTGATGATTTAATATGCTGAGAAAATTCTACCATCAATCCATAAATATCAACACAATATCTTAACTTACCAGAAGAGAAACAATTGACTAGAATAACTCCTGCAACTAAAAGTCAAAAGGTTATACCATTTATAAGAAAACAAATGACACTGACCGCTCTGATAGATGAAGCAAAACAGCAGCAGAAGAAGATTCAAGCATCTGAACCTGATGAGAAAACAGACAGCTGTTATGAGACAAATACAGACACACATCACAAAGAGATTAATACAGCAATAAAATACTTTTCTGAGTGATACATAACAGTTTCGATTTTATTTAAGGATTTATCACATGTGGGTCTTATATGAAACATCAAACTATAATCTGAATCTTTGGTTTTATGCATTTTATAGATGTTCAGTGTAATCATCATCCATCTCAACATGATCCGTCAAACACAAATGTTTAATGAACACAAACAGTTATAGAAATTCAGTAACCTGCTACCAAGAAATCATTTGATTATAATGAGTAAACAGTGTAGAAAAATTCAATAATTACATTAATAAAAAATATCAACTTAATCTTTGTTCATCAGCATAATGACATTTACTTAGCATCATTAGCAGGTTAGCAGGCAACGCTTTCCACAAACAAACAAATAAAACTACTCGTATAATGACACAAAAACACACAAGCTTTATTTGAAAGGATAGAAACTTACATTGTAAAAGTTCTGCATGAGTTTTACATTCTGGCTGTCTAAAATTGATAAACTACATGTTTAGCGAGATTTAAGTAAAACAAAACCAAAGTATAATTCACAGCTGAGAGCTTCAGAGAGTTTCAGAGACAAAATGGTTGGAGTCTCAATGATGAGGAGAATTGGTCTTTATTGCCCTCTGCTGGTTATCAAAGCTGATTGAGTTGTATGTGGTCTATTAGCTGCACAGATCATATGACTGATAAAACAGTGTGTGTGTGTGTGTGTGTTTGTGTGTGTGTTTAGATTTGAGAGTCCAGACATAGTCCAGATACAGACAGGTAATAAGAGCTAATAATAAGAGGGCAAAGTCCATCAAATGTGGATCAAATTGAGTATCAAATACGACTGAGTGTCATGCTTAGCACAGCTGAAGTTCATTTTGAACAAGATCTGATGATTTGATTGTTGAGCTCTGATTGTGTCTGAATCTGATGCAGCTTCACAAAGAGACTATTTGAAAGTAAATGTTTCTGCAGATGTAAACTATTTAAACATCCTCTTCATGTTTCATCTTAATATTATCAATAAAGCATTATTTTCTGAACATAGGAAAATATATATATAATTCATACAAAATACAAATCAATAAAACAATAACAACAAAAATGTGTCTTGTAGTTGCAGTTTTTCCACAACGTTTCAAAGCAGATTTACAAAGAATAATGCAAATTCACTATTAAACATACAAAAGTAACATATAAACATTATTTAAACATATAGTTATACAGAAAACTATATATATATATATATATATATATATATATATATATGAGGATGAGGATGAGGAGACCCTCACAATGTAAAGCGCTTTGAGTGTCTAGAAAAGCGCTATATAAATGTAAGGAATTATTATTATATACATGCACACTGTCTTTCTTTGCATATTTACCATTTATGTTATGAATACAATTTCTTTCTTTTTCTTTTTTTCTTTTTATGAAACAACTATTAATGGATTTAGCAGAAACAGTCATTCTTAGCTGATCAGTTAGGATTGGTCATTTTAATTGCCAGTCCAGATCTTAAGTCTGCTTTACATAAATAAATGCAGATAAGTTAACAAACAGAGGTAGAGGTCCAGCCCAGATGTGCATACACACTGAAAATTAAAAATATATTGCAGAAATATGTTGACAGCATCTTCTGCAGATCTGTTGGCTCTGAAGGCAAATTTACAAGTAACATGACTTTTGTACAGATTTTATAGTTAAAGTTATTTTCCTTCAGTCAGTGCTGTGGTGCTCAGTCAGATCTGACAGACTGCACAAATAAATCCTGTACTGTATGATGAGCACAGACCAATTTTGTTTTGTTTTGTTTTAGACTCTGATCCCATCCAGTTCTGAGGGTTTCACGTGTGTGTGAAATTTAGAGCCAATTCTTGAACACATATTGTTTATAACCATTTATAATGTTATTAAATGTGTGATGTTTACAGTGTTATAAATATGTTCAAGTCGTGTGGTGAATTCCAGCCGTAACCAGTGACGTCACTGCAGTGTGTCCTGTACACCTGTAGTTTAATCAGGGTCCGCCGGGCCCTCAGCAGACGTCAGTACGGGCCCTCAATGCTTCTGGTCTCCTGTACTCAGTCCCTCTTTTCCTCCTCAAGTGACACCCTGCGGGTGAAGTCTGTGCAGACGCTCGAGTAACGTGACAGCGGTCACAATCAGAACCAGCAGAACCAGAGTCAGCACAATCCAGTAGCCTACAGGCGGAAGGGAAAAGTAGGGAGAGAGCACTTATTTTATTTTTCAAATTTCTTCCAATCTTTTAATTAACTGTTTAAGATTTTTGTAAAGCTCTCAGTGCCTCCTGTTTTACTCACTACGATATTTAGTGGCATCAGTTTTGTCTTTATCAGTGTCGTCCAGTTTTTCCTTTGTTTCTTTACAGAATATTGAAATGTTAGTCATACAGTTTAGTATTAATTTGTTGTTTAAACATAATATTTCTAAACATCCACTGAGTTTCTCTCACCTGTGACTGTCACTGTGATCAAAGGTTCTTCATCAGAGTCCAGAACTCTGTATGATCCTGCGTCTCTGACGATGAAATTACTAATGATCAGGTTTCCATCACTAATGGTCATTCGTTCACACTGACCTCCATCAGTTCTGCTCCAGACCTTCATCCACTCTGTGCTTCTTCTGCTCTGATGCTGCACTTTATCAGCGTTTGACAGCAGAACATCCAACTTCCCAGCCAGCACACTTATGTGGGGCCCAGATGGGTGGCTCCTGGGCTATCTAACTGGGCCCCAGACAGTTTTGTCCGCGGTTTCCATGAGGGCCCCACGTGGGTCAGCCCAGATGAAACAATGAAATTAACTCTGCTCAGTATGCATACTACAGAGTGCTAAAAATAAGACTGAAGCAGCACTGCAGTTCATTAGATAATTAAGTGATTAATCTAGTACTGATTGAGCATTAGTGACGAACACCTGCTAAAGAAAAAAGAGACGAGCAGAAACACAACAACTACTATTGACTTCCAGCCACAGCCTGCAAAACAACTGCAAATAAAAGACATTAAATCTCTGAAGATCTCAGCAGAGGATTAAACAACTCCACAAACAGCATTACTAGCATCATTATTACTAACCAGACTGACCTTATTTCTGTCAGATTGTCTGGAGAAGCCCTTACTGAGAAATACAGAGGTTCAGATGTTGATGTTTTATTGAAAGTAAGAGTTTGGTTTGAAGTCACCATTATGGTGAATAACATTTGCTTTAATAGAGCTCTTGACTCTTATGTTACTCTATATGTTGTTTTCTTTGCACAATGTGTTTAGAAAACATGTTGTGTGCAATGACAATTAGACTCAAAGGTTATCAGCTGATAATGGTTGTTCATTGGTGGTCATATAGATTTTAACGTTATGAAGCAGTCTTTCTCATAGAGCTCAATGAAATTCTTAATTTGGGTTTATAACTGTCAACTCTTTCAGACACACAGACATCAAGAATCAGTGTACGAGTCTCAACAACGGTGACGCAATTCATGCTGTAATGCAATTTTGTGTGCTGCACCCAGAATGCATTGCAGCATGAATCATGTCACCGTTGTTGAGATTCATACACTGATTCTTGATGTCTGTGTGTTTGTGAGGCAGGAGCTCAAAGCATTTTGTGAAAAATATATTTGAATGTTCTTCTGCACTGTTAAATGTATACAGCAACATATCAAGTGTCATTATTGTGACTTCATTATCACATCATCCGTGCCATTAGAAATCAGTCTCTAGAATTACTTGACGATTATATAGTCGTCATCATCACAGTTTTTCTTGTTTGTCTTGCCATAACAAACACAGTTAAAGCAGCCAGAGAAAACTAAAGTGAAAACTCTAAGGGCCAACCACCCAACTAAAACAAACGCTATTCTCCATAATGGTGACAAATATGCTTTTCAATAAAACCAACATCTGTACCTCTGTAATTCTCAAAAACTTTTGTAGAAGTCTGACAGAAATAACGTCAGTCTGGTTAGTAATAATGATGCTAGTAATGCTGTTTGTGGAGTTGTTTAATCCTCCTCTGCTGAGATCTTCAGAGATTTAATGTCTTTTATTTGCAGTTGTTTTGCAGGCTGTGGCTGGAAGTCAATAGTAGTTGTTGTGTTTCTGCTCGTCTCTTTTTTCTTTAGCAGGTGTTCGTCACTAATGCTCAATCAGTATTAGATTAATCACTTGATTATCTAATGAACTGCAGTGCTGCTTCAGTCTGATTTTTAGCACTCTGTAGTATGCATA
Source organism: Onychostoma macrolepis (assembly GCF_012432095.1). Taxonomy (NCBI): domain Eukaryota; kingdom Metazoa; phylum Chordata; class Actinopteri; order Cypriniformes; family Cyprinidae; genus Onychostoma; species Onychostoma macrolepis. The sequence continues at coordinate 33,982,049 of NC_081173.1, forward strand.
CTGAGCAGAGTTCATTTCATTGTTTCATCTGGGCTGACCCATGTGGGGCCCTCATGGAAACAGAGGACAAAACTGGCTGGGCCCCAGTTAGATAGCCCAGGTGCCACCCATCTGGGCCCCACATAAGTGTGCTGGCTGGGTTCAGCTCCTCACCTGTTTTCACAGAAACCTCATCTGAGGAGAAACACAGACATTAATCATTATTATAATGGTGTCAATCGATCAAGGCCATAAGCACATATTTAGTATCGGGGGACCAAATTTAATAATTTAGGTAAAATTTCATTTGATTCTACTAAGGAGGAACATTTCTTAACATAAAACTGCAAACACTTAATTTGTAATAGTAAAGTTACTAAAAACATGACTTTAACTCAAATCGTTGCAGTTTATCATCAGCTATAGCACACATGCATGCGGTAAAACACTTAACAAAGAGATCATCACTGTATCAGCAGCTCTACAGTTACTGTCTTTAAATAAAGCAGCAGAACATCAGTGTTTGTGGCTCATCATTGACTGAAGCACAGGCTCTACTCTCCACCACAATGGTGACCCACAAAACTACATTAAACTAACAGAGCTCACTTGTGCAAAATAATACAGTTCAGTTAAATATTTACTCTCCTTATAGATAACACCTGCGGTTAACAAGCAGAATCACTAAATGAAAGAGAAACAAGAACTACAACTGACTTCAGCCACAGCCTTAGATGAACTCAACTGAAATACAAGACATCATTAAATCTCTCAAGATCTGATTAAACAACTCCACAAACAGCATTACCAGCTTCACACATTACAATTTGACTTTATTTCTGTCATATGTCTATAAAAATTATTTGAGAATTAACAGAAGTTTAGTTGTTTTATTGAAAACGTTTAGTTTGACCTCACCATTGTGCCGGTCAGGGTTTGCTTTAGTTTAGTTATGCTAAATACAAGGTATATAACTTCTTCAGTTTGTACACTATTACATTGGAATCTAAATTAAACATTTAAATAAATTTGTAATCCCACAATTCCCCCTTTGAGAGTTCTAATAACTCTCACAAAATACAAATTTAGACACTTAAAAGTTTATTCTTGTAACTTGTGATTGTTACAGGCACATAGCACTTGTTCTGTGTTGATTGTCTGTAATTGCATGCTGACACAGAAACAAAACATGCAATTATGGTCCGTGAAGTTCTTAATAGTCTTTTCTGGTTGGAACTGTCATTTCTCGTGATGGGCGTGAGTCATTTGTTGCATGAAACACTTGATACTAACAGGTTTCCGAACCATGAAGAATTATCTTCAGCCATCTGGTGTAATTTTGCTGAAAGATCAAGAATGTCTTGATCATGTTGCTGGATGACTGAAGTTCTCGTATGTGATTCTCTGCGTTGTGTATTTTTTGTTCTGTCTTCCGTGACAGTTGGCTCGGTAGTGGGTCTTGTTGTTGGCTTCATGCGCAGGTGAGGGGTTTGGCGCGTATGGGTCTCAGGACAGCCATCAAGTGCACTCTCAGAAATAAAGGTACAGAAGCTGTCACTGGGGCTGTACCCTTTCAAAAAGGTACATGCTTGTACCTAAAGGGTCCATTTTGGTACTTTAAAAGTACATATTAGCAGAGGCGGACAATCCAGGGTCAGAAAGTAAAGTCCTGCCATATTTTTGTTCCACCCATGAACTCTGCAGCTGATTTCACCAGAGGAGGAACCAAGTCATTCCTTTCAAGTCACAAGCAAGTCTCAAGTCAAATCCCAAGTCCTCAAAGAGTTAAAGTTAATGAGATAATTAAGTGTCTAATTAAATGATGATTGTGCATTAGTGATGAACACCTGCTGTTATTGACAATTACAGAGGATCAGATATTAATGTTTTAATGGTTAAAATGATGCCACCATCACAGAGATCAGTGTGTGCTTTAGTTGGGCTCTTGGCCTTTGACTCCTGTGTTAGATCTCTCTTTGCAGCATTACATGTGTTGCTGTAAAGTAAAGAGATCAGGGCTGCACAATGAGAAACCATGCTTTTACAGCTGTACTGATTGTTTGTTTTTTTTCTTCTTTGTGTTATATGTTTAGGTTTTGAAAAAACAACCTTGTGAAATAGCGTGGAAGGAACTTGTTGTTCTAATAGTTATGATGAATTCATTTGAAATCGACTGTATTTAATGCATATAAACACTTAAACTCTTCTGGTATTTAGACGCACGCAGACATAATGAACCAGTATATGAATCTCAACAATGGTGACAACCAACAAAATTCTTCATGCATGCTGGGTAAGACCATAGTAAAAACTCCCATCATGCACTGCAGTATGAATTATTATTGTCACCACCCTTGAGTATCATATGATAAGTGTTCATGTCTAAAAGCCTGAGCTGATGCATTTCTTCCTCTTAATATGTAATCACTACAGTAGCATTTGTTTGGTAGGACATTTTTTTCCTGACATTCAGTAATAGCTGAATATCACTCAATAAACCAAAGCGAGACACCTTCATGATGCTCATTCAAATGATCTAAAAGCAGAAAGCGTAAGCTAACCTGCTACATCAAGTTCTTGATTCAGCAATGCACAAATGTTTGCTGTGAAACAATATTGCACTTGCTTAAAAGCAAATTACTTTGATTTACTAAAAGGGTCAAGAGCCCAACTAAAGCAAACACTGATCTCCATGATGGTGGCAGCATTTTAACCAATAAAACATCAACATCTGATCCTCTGTAATTCTCAATAACAGCAGGTGTTCATCACTAATGCACAATCATCATTTAATTAGACACTTAATTATCTCATTAACTTTCATTAACTCTTTGAGGACTTGGGATTTGACTTGAGACTTGCTTGTGACTTGAAAGGAATGACTTGGTTCCTCCTCTGGTGAAATCAGCTGCAGAGTTCATGGGTGGAACAAAAATATGGCAGGACTTTTACTTTCTGACCCCTGGATTGTCCACCTCTGCTAATATGTACTTTTAAAGTACCAAAATGGACCCTTTAGGTACAAACATGTACCTTTTTGAAAGGGTACAGCCCCAGTGACAGCTTCTGTACCTTTATTTCTGAGAGTGTGGTATCTGCACAGAGGAAGAAAGAAAACAAAAGACAGCAGTATTTGTTCTAAAGACTACAAACATTAGGGTTGTATCCTCTGTTCAATCTGCGTCTGCTATTGTTGTTCCTTCTTTCCCTATTTCTTAATTCCTGTGACACCTAAAGAACAGTGAGGTGAGGGTGGACTAGTGGATGGGGAAAGCCTATGAGGGTGTGTTCACCACAGGGTTGGCCCCCGAAGCCTGTTGCATCCGGTTCTTCCCTGGGGCTCCTCACTGGTCCATGTGTCCTGTCCTATCCCTGTAGGTGGTGTGCAAACTTTAGTGTGTGACATCTCCATCCTCTAATGGAACATCAGTCATAACAAACATCATAACCCAGAGAGGATAGGTGAGTGACTGGAGTGTGCTGTAGTATAGCTTTGAAGGCTGTGAGTGTACTTAACTAGCATTCTCTCAATGGAAGGAAGTGACAGTAACCTTCCTGTAGTTTTATTTACAAAGAATCTTTCAGCTTTGTTGTACATTACTGGGGAATTAAGCACTCACAGCCCTAACAGTTAACACCTGAGCAAACTGCTCCAACAGTTCGGTGAAGCGGGGAGGGGCTGCTTCAGAGTACCAAGTAGACTGAGTAGGAGCTGAGTAAAGCTGTTAATTTCTCCTAATGTCTTTTGCTTTTCCTACACTCTTTCATCCAGTGTCCAGGTTTACCACAGTAATGACAACTGCTCTCCTTCTTAGGACATTTACGTTTCTGTCGGTTCTCTGTGTTAACCTTAAAGGACGCTGCTGCAATCTTTACCCTGGCTTTAACATCAGAGTCTCTTTCCCAAGTAGCTAACCTGTCCAAGCTGTTTTGCAAGCTTCCAGTGGACCATGTTAGATCTAAGAACGGCAAAGCTGATCTGTATTCTGATAAAAGGCCATCAAACCATGTTCGAACTAGTGGTCCTTTGTCATCAAGCACACTTTCAGAATCATCCACTATTCCACTGTAAGTTACAGCTGACTGACAAAACCTTTCAGTGTATTCACTCACAGTTTCTTCTTTCCTTTGCACACAGTTAGTGATTCTGGACCAGTCTATTTTGGGTCCCATGATATTCTTTAGAATTTTCAAAACACCTTCTCTCAAATCACCTTTACTGGCATGTTGTAGTTCAGAAGTAACAGCAGACTCAAAACTGTTGAATTCAGATTCAGTTAGAATTTGTGACATCAGCTGTGTGACTTCTGCTAACGACATGTCGAGAAGCATTTTGTTGATTGTCACCATTGTTGAGATTCATATGCTCGTTCTTGATGTCTGTGTGTGTCTAAATATTACTGGAGTTCAAATTTTTATATGTATTACAGAGATTTAAAGTTAACTCACTGTAAGTATTATACAAACACTTTTTTACATGCTGTAGCTTCACAGAATTGACTATGCAAAACCTGAACATATAAATGAAATAAAGGAAAAAAAGATTATTTCAGAAATAATCAAACCAGCTCATGGTGTCTATCAGATCATTGTAAAGCACTGATCTCTCTGCTTTATAACACCACATGCATTGCTACAGAGACAGATCTAACACAAGAGTCACGGGTCAAGAGCCCAACTAAAGCAAACACTGATCTCCGTGATGGAGATCAACATCTGATCCTCTGTAATTCTCAATAACAGCAGGTGTTCATCACTAATACTCAATCATCATTTAATTAGTCACTTAATTATCTCATTAACTTTAACTCTTTGAGGACTTGGGATTTGACCAAGACTTGCTTGTGTCTTGAAAGGAATGTCTTGGTTCCTCCTCTGGTGAAATCAGCTGCTGAGTTCATGGGTGGAAAAAAAATATGGCAGGACTTTTACTCTTTGGCCCCTGGACTACCCACCTCTGCCTGCTGGTCGAGCTAAACAAGGTGCAGGAAAAAAATGCAGAAATATGTGCTACATGGTTAAAAGGGCTTGGTACATTAATATACACACTCATATAGTAAACACATGTAAAATAAATAAATAAATCATTTAAAGTTGTTATGCTCAGTGTTTCATGATGTTTCATAATTTTATAACTGGGCAGTGCTTTTGTTGAAGAGGGAAATGATGGTGTTATTTAGACTGGATAAAAGTGGCTGAAAGTGATGAATGTGGACTGGACTGGACAGAGGGCAGTATTCCTTCCGCTGACTTCAGGCTCGATTCTGCACCAGGTACACCATGAAACTTCAGGGTTTCATGGACATAAATAAAGAGAGCGAGAGAGAAACCTATATACTGTGCTCTGATCCTCTATCTTTAAGAAAATTTAGGAGATTTCAAACATCACTTCACTAAAATGAAACAAGCCTCGATATGGAGCTCCGTATGAAAGTAGAGCAACCTGATATTCTCAACACAAGATTCAAGCTCGGTGTCAGGAGTAACATCACTAGTGAATAATGTGCACATGTTCTGAATCCTGTTGGATTCTTGCCTATAATGTGAAGTGTTCTATCCAAATTACGACGTCCCTATTCTTCATGATCGTCTCTCTCTTCTCTGTGTCTTCCCTTATTTTCCACAATGCCAACTTTATTCTTAATGGAGTATTTCTATCTTTAATTTCCTGGTCCTACTGTTGTTGTCACTCTGTTATATTCTTCTCCCATACAATGCTCTTCATCTTGAAAGACAAATGTCTTTGAAGATCAAATGTCAGTTTTCTGAAAGTATGATATATGACACAATTGCAGTTATGGTTTAAGGTTAAGCGTTTGTATTGATCAGAATTTATACCAGAAAATACAAAACACGAGTGAATTCTTAGTTTTACTGCTGTTTATTTAATCAGAACTCTCAACAACACATTTTACATTCAAAACATTTTGTTTAATCAACATTTATGTGCCATAAAACTGTTGCCATTATTTTCTCTTAAACTTAGCTTATATGCACATAATAATGCTAAAATATGATGTGTATAATACAGCTAGACGTGCATTTCTCATGTGCGCATGCAAATCACATACAAAAGTACATACCAACAAAACAATATCAACAAAAACATTTCTTACAAAAGTGGTTCAGTTTGTTTAGTTTTTCACAGTACAAAGCAGATTTACAAAGAATAATACAAATACCTTAATCAGTCAAAAGCAACAGTGGAAATGAAAAAAACTCTGATGAAGACACTTCATGTCATTGTAAATATATGTTAACATTGTAGATATATGTTAAACAACACCTCTCAATTTTATGTCAAGTGCATGATACAGTATTGTTCTACAAAACGCTCGTTTCAAAACCCTGGACTTCATATAAACGTATAAAAGTGATAAAACAGAAGGAATTTAAAAATACTTTTAATAAGTGCAACATTAAACTGTTCCTGCTCATCAAGGTAGTGCTATAAGAAAACAACAGATAAAATAAGCTGTATTTCAGAAATATAATATCAGTGCAAGAAAGAGTTTCATACAGATTTGTAGCTCTGCATTTGATGTATCAAAATGAACTTTTATAAAATTTATTAATGTTTAATAAAACATACTATTTTTCTGCAGTCATACATGAAGCATGTTTTTCTTAAGATGTGCCTTTAGCCCTGTTGTGTCTTATATATATATATATATATATATATGCCTCACCATTAGCTCCTGATGTTTTCAAAAGCTAGAAAAACACCTGCTCAATCACAGCAATTTCAGGAGTGACTCCGCAACAATTTAAAAGATTCACTCACGTAATTAATGCATTTGTCACTTCTGCAACTTGGCCACTTGTACATGAACATTGGTCCTCCACATAACAAACAAAACTTGTCTTTAAATTGTGAATGGATTGTATAGCGAAAGTGAGCAAAGAGCGCCCCCTTTATAGCATGACTGACTGAGCTCATTAATGCAAAATAAAAGACCCCCCCCCAAAGAAGTAATTAAGTCCAGATCCAGTCAACACAGTCAAACGTTCATATGTATAGTTAATTACATATATTGACAGAATCATCTTTTAGCATTGAAGGCAAACTTACAGTGATGTTGCTACATGACTCTGTAAAATTCATTACACTTTGACCTCGGTGCGAAACACGTCCTGCTTTTAGGAATTGGTGTGTTTCTGGATGGTAAGCGCAACCAGAGTAGAAACCAGCAGAGATGCATACACAACCAGTCCAGCACTCATAATCCAATAGATTACAGCTGTAAAACGGAAGAACGCACAATTTTTAAAATGTTTTTAAACTCACTGCTTAAAAATGTATAACGCCTCAATGCATCCAGTTTTACTTACGAACTTGTTCCGTATCATCAGTTTTGTCTTTATCTGTGCTGTCCAGTTTTTCTTTGATTCTGTGGAGGATATTGAGAGGTTAGTCACAAAGCATCAATTTGCTGTTAAAATCATGATGAATAAACCTCAGCTGTGCACTTTATTTTCCACATATCTATTGATCTTCTCTCACCTGTGACTGTCACTGTGATCAAGACGCCTTCCTTCGAGTCCAGAGCTCTGTATGTTCCTGTGTCATTGGCTGTAAATGGATTAATGATCAGGTTTCCATCTCTGATGTTCATTCGCTCGCTCTGACCTCCATCAGTTCTGCTCCAGACCTTCATCCACTCTGTGCTTCTTCTGCTCTGATGCTGAACTTTATCAGCATTTGACAACAGAACCCAACTTCAGCTCCTCACCGATCTTCACAGAAATCTCATCTGAGGAGAAACAAAGACATTAATCATTATAATGGTGTCAATCGATCAATGCCAGAAAAGCACACTGATCTGAATATTAAGCCAGTTCTGTTCAGAGTCTCTGCTGGTTACATACAATATCACACGGTTACTAAAGGAAAACTAGAAAACACATGTTTTGGTTTGATCAGTTTTGAATTTACCATGAATATGAAGTTGGTACGTCCTGATTTGTCGCCCAGCTCTGCCTGATCATTAATGTAATAGACTCGAGAAAGTATTTCCCAGCATCACTGAAGCTCAGATTCTTGATGACGACGTCACAGTTTCTTTGTTTAAATACTGTCCACTGCATTCTTCAGTCGGACACACAGGGATGTTTTTTGACCGACTTTTTAAACTAATATCAGAAATCTCTGGCCTTGTATTCACATATCAGTACGGTGTTGCCTCCTTTGTCCTGACACAGATACAGTGGAGGTTCCTGCAAATACAGAAACATTCAATACAAAGTATTAATACTCAAAAGAAAAAAGTGCCATCATAAAATATTCTAGTTATTTTAGTCAGCTTTTCTTTTGCTCAAGATGTTTCACCACATCTTCAAGTGATTCAACAACTGAACTGATGGCAGAGTTTCAGAAATGCCTAAAGATTCAAGTTTAAGGTTGCTGGTTTGGACCATGATCTATTATTTGGGAAAATTAAAGTATGCAGTGTCCAAAACACTACTGTATGAGATTGCGTGTATATTCCAGCTGATTATTCTTACTTTTGTCAGAGTTCAGAAATGTTCATCTTATAAGTCAGTTTGTGTCTTATTGGTCTTTCTGAACTCACAAATAAACCTCATTCATGACAATACAAAGCTACAGCAGATGTGTCAGTGCAGTTATAGTGAATTCCTGAAAATCCCTGACCAAACAATGTTTAATAATAGACGGACTGTAAAGATAAGTCGTGTCAGTGTGATAATGTAATGTGCTGAGGAAATTCTAGCATCAATACACAAGCATCCAGTCAAATGATTTGGCTGTGTGATGCAACAGAGAAACTATTGACTAGAATAACTCTGAGTGAATTAAATTAAATGCAAATTTAAAATAATAATAATAAACCAATGATACTGACCGCTATGATTTAAGCAGCAGCAGAAGAAGATTTAAGTAGTTTAACCTGATGAGAATACAGACGACAGATACAGACACACATCACAAATAGTTTAATACAGCGATAAAATACTTGCAATCAAATAATATATAACTGACTGCTGTTACAGGTCTAGTCTGTTCTGTTTTCAATCATGGTTTTCAGTTCTGCTCTCTGTGACCTAGTTTCTCTGTAATAAGTTAATTCGTTTCCATCTTTGTTCATTAATTACCTCATTAGTTCCCTTTGTCCGAGTCATATTCATATTGTATCACAGTGTATTGATGTTCTGTGATTTTCTGAGTTTTGTCATTATTTACTGATTTCACTTGATTTCCTTTCGTCGTGTGATTGTTTACAAACTGTGACAACTTTCACTTTCAATTTTATTTAAAGGTCCAACACATTTGGATCTTGAACATGGTAAAAAATAATAAGAAACATCAAACTATAATCTGAATATTTGGTTTAATCAATTGTTTCAGTGTAATAGCCTACTTAAAATGATCCATCAAACTCAATTGACACAAATAAAAAGTTTATTTTTTTTTCCTGCAAAAAATAAAAAATAAAAATCCTCTCGTCAGAGTATTCAATGTAGGAAAGTCTATTAATTATATTAATAGCCATGCTAATTAAGATCATAATCACCGTTATCATCATAATCATCTTTCATCGTAAACATACTCACTTCTGCGTCACGCGCAGTTCAACATAAACACCACTAGTATAATAAAAACACTGGATTAATATTTTAAATCATGAACACTTACATGCTAAAGGTTCTGCATGGGTCTTTTGTTCTGGCGTTAAAAGTTAGTAAACACCTGCACGTTTTGCGAAATTAAAGTAAAACTTCGCATTAACTTCAGTATAAACTTGCTGCGTATGATGTGATGACATGATATGAAGAAATATCACTATTCCGCCCCTTTTTTTCATTGGCTGTTGAGGTTGTCACTCAAATTGGTAGCTCATGTCTATGACTTCTCTCCTTTAAACCTTTTTATTTGTTTCATCTTGTAGCTAATCTTAACTCCTAGTTTTAATTCCATTAAGGAATTAGCAAGCGATAACCATATAACTTTAAATACAATAAACATTTTAAACACTTGACACAGTTTCTCTTTACCGCTTAACTAAACATTTATCATTCACTATGGATATCCATAATTCCACAACACCACCCACATGAAAAAATACTATAGTCATTTATAGTAAATACTACAGTGTTTTTGAACCATACTATAGTAAAGTGTATCATACTATATAGTATTTACAACATTTTGTTAATGAATGCTATCAGCTTACTGTAGTATTAACTATAGTGAACTGATAAACTGTAATAAATAGTAGTATACTTCAGTTTTTACTACAGTAAACTGTAGTGTATTGTAGTATAATATACCCTATAGTTGTAGAAAACTTAATACAGTATGGGTAATTTGTTTAAATTACTATAGTTGTTATGTTACCACAGCAACTATAGAATTACCACAACAAATTAATTCAAGTACTTTACTATAGTATGGTTCAAAACTGTAAATTACTGTAGTATTTTTCATGTACTCTCAATATGCAGACATTCAGTCTTTTCCCTTCCTTGAACTATAAATTCAGTTTGACGATTGGTTTTATTACTTATGTTCACAAGTCTGTGACGTCCAAGTCAGTCTTTAGGCTTTATTCTATTTTTTTAGCCATAGTTCTTTCTGCTGGTTACTTAATAGTGTATGAGGCAAAATCAAATTGCCCTTCGGAGGGTGACATATAGGCTACAATTTGGAACCCAAGGACAGTCCGTCACCGCGAGGAGAAACAACAACAACAACAACAACAACAACGTGCTGGATATTTCGAGCTGAGTTGCAGTAGTTCCTCTTTATGTTAACATTATTAGTAGAAGCTGTAGCAGTAGCCCTAAGAAAAGAATCCTAATACCGTAATAGAAAAGCACTGTAAAATAACTGTAAATGAAAAGGAATATTTTATAATAAGTCGGCCTATATTATTCAGTTTTACAATAGGAAAGCTTTTGTCTTAACTTCTTCACTTGCAAGAGTTAAAAGCTGTTATTCTGGTTTCAGTGAAAATGATGCGTAACTGGCTGATATCAGTGTGCATCACATTAATGGATGCATTCATTGTAAATGTTTATTTGTTTCCTTGTATAGTTTTACACAAAACAAACAAAACTATAGGTATAATAACACAAAATTAAATGAATCAATCTCATGCATGTCTTTTGGGCATCAAATGTTTAACAGGTAAAACACACACAAAACACACACTCAAGACTTTATAAGGACCCACAGAAACCCTGATATTTAATTCTTACAAAAATACAATCAAAACAATGTCAACAAAAATGTTTCTTAATAAAGTATTTTAATTTGTTTAGCTTTTCTCAATACATTATTTCAAATCAGATTTACAAAGAATAATGTAAACGCTCTATTAAACAGACAAAAGCACCAGTGGAAAGGAGAAAGTCTCCAGTAGATGATGCTGACACTATGAGGCTTAAGACTCTTGCAAAGGCCATATTAAATATACAGCAATATGTAAAAAGAAAATGCTACAAAACATACATGCACGCACAGTCTTCATTCTCAGTTTGGCATAGATATGCATGATGAGTTTTTTTTTACTGTGAATACTTTCTTTTTTTTTTTAAAGAAACAATAGTTGATGAATTCATAAGAAACGATAACTCCTAGTTGATGTGCTGGTGCACGGGTGCAGTGCAAATGCTCACATGTTTTGTAAATCAAACATATGCTGCAGAAATATGTTGATAGGATCCTGTTGGTTCTGAAGGCATACTAAAAGTAACCAGTGGCTTCTCTGGGTTCAGGGCCCTCTTGCAATTTGGGTCCCTTAGTATGAAACTCTGTTGTTCAGAAACTGCTTCTTGATGACAGGAAGCATAATCCAAGCCAGAACCAGCAGAACTATAGTCAATCCAACAATCGTAACGCAAAACCCAACAGCTAGAAGGGGAAGGTGGGAAGAGAACACATTTTAATGTTTTTTCTTTTTAAACCTCACTGTTTAAAGATTTTGTGAAGCTCTCAATGCCTCTTGATTTACTTACTGTGTTGTCTTGTGTTATCAGTTTTGTCATCATCTGTGTTGTAGCGTTGTCCCTTTGATTCTGTGCCTGACTCTGTCGAGGATATCGAAAGGTCAGTCTCACAGTTTACCATCACTTTGCTGTTCAAATCATGATGAATAAACCTCAGCTGTCCACTTAATATTTCTAAATATACACTGAGCTTTTCTCACCTGTGATTGTTACTGTGATCAAGATTTCTCCTTCATGGTCCAGAACTCTGTATGTTCCTGCATCATTGGCTGTAAACTCTTTAATGGTCAGAGACCCATCAGTGTCGGTCAGCAGGTCACTCTGAGCTCCGCTGCTTCGGCTCCAAACCTCCCTCCAACTCGTTCTGTTTTTGCAGTGCACTACTTGATTAGCATTGGAAAGAACATCCAACTTGTGCTCCTCACCGGCTTTCACAGAGATCTCATCTGAGGAGAAACAGCATAAGCATATATTTAAGAGAGAACAAATATAATAATTTATCAGTGGATACAATCAGACATTGAAAACCCATATTTGAGACGATTAATCTTTGTTTCCCATTCATTGTCTCTGCTGGTTACATGCAATATCACACAATTATTAAAGGAAAGCCAGAAAGCAGATGCTCATAGTTTGATTAGTTTTAATTTACCATGAATATGAAGTTGGTACGTCCTGATTTGTTGCTTCAGCTCTGTCTGATCATTATTGTAATAGATGTGCAAAATGTATTTCCCAGCATCACTGAAGCTCAGATCCTGAAGACGACGCCACAGTTTCTTTGTTTAAATACTCGTCCACTACATTCTTCAGTCGGACACACAGGGATGTTTTGACCGACTGTATAAACTAATATCAGAAATCTTTTGACCTCAAATTCACATGGCAGTGTGATGTTTTCTCCTTTTTTCCTGACACCGGTATAGTTCTGGTTCCTACAGGCGGGTTCCTGCAAATACAGATTCATTCAATACAAAGAATCAATACTGAAAAATACATGTGGTGTTTCTCTCTATTCACTGTAATCAGTTTCATCATAAAATATTCTAGGAGAGTTATCTTAGTCGACTGGATTTACTTTTGCTAAAGACGTTTCACTATCCAGGTGTCTTCAGCAATTGTGAACTGATAGCTTTCTTCAATATTTAACATCAGAAATGCCTGTAAAGTTTAAGGTTCGAGTCATGGGCTATTTCTCATGAAAATGAAATTATGCAATATGCAGAAACACTACAGTATGAAAATGTGTCTATGTGTCCCTTTTGATTATTTCCACTTTCATCAGTTCAGAACCGTTCATCTCACGAGTCAGTTTTGTGTCTTGTTGGTCTTTCAGAGTCACAAACAGGCCTCATTCATGACAAACAAAGCTAAAGCTAAAGCAGATGCAGTGCAGCTGAAGTGAATTCGTCAACATCCCAGACCAAACAATATTTATTGATAGCTTAATTAATAACTGCATAGATAGTCATTGATGTCAGTGTGTGATGATTTTAATATGCTGTGAAAATTCTACCATCATCCATAAATATCAACACAATATCTTAACTTACCAGAAGAGAAACAATTGACTAGAATAACTCTACCTGCAACTAAAAGTCAAAAGGTTATACTATTTATAAGAAAACAAATGACACTGACCGTTCTGATAGATGAAGCAAAACAGCAGCAGAAGAAGATTCAAGCATCTGAACCTGATGAGAAAACAGACAGCTGTTATGAGACAAATACAGACACACATCACAAAGAGATTAATACAGCAATAAAATACTTTTCTGAGTGATACATAACAGTTTCGATTTTATTTAAGGATTTATCACATGTGGGTCTTATATGAAACATCAAACTATAATCTGAATCTTTGGTTTTATGCATTTTATAGATGTTCAGTGTAATCATCATCCATCTCAACATGATCCGTCAAACACAAATGTTTAATGGACACAAACAGTTATAGAAATTCAGTAACCTGCTACCAAGAAATCATTTGATTACAATGAGTAAACAGTGTAGAAAAATTCAATAATTACATTAATAAAAAAACATCAACTTAATCTTTGTTCATCAGCATAATGATAAACATGTTGACATTAGCATCGTTAGCAGGTTAGCAGGCAACGCTTTCCACAAACAAACAAAACAAAACTATATGTATAATGACACAAAACACACAAGCTTTATTTGAAAGGATAGAAACTTACATTGTAAAAGTTCTGCATGAGTTTTACATTCTGGCTGTCTAAAATTGATAAACTACTTCATGTTTAGCGAGATTTAAGTAAAACAAAACCGAAAGTATTATTCACAGCTGAGAGCTTCAGAGAGTTTCAGAGACAAAATGGTTGGAGTCTCAATGATGAGGAGAATTGGTCTTTATTGCCCTCTGCTGGTTATCAAAGCTGATTGAGTTGTATGTGGTCTATTAGCTGCACAGATCATATGACTGATAAAACAGTGTGTGTGTGTGTGTGTTTGTGTGTGTGTTTAGATTTGAGAGTCCAGACATAGTCCAGATACAGACAGGTAATAAGAGCTAATAATAAGAGGGCAAAGTCCATCAAATGTGGATCAAATTGAGTATCAAATACGACTGAGTGTCATGCTTAGCACAGCTGAAGTTCATTTTGAACAAGATCTGATGATTTGATTGTTGAGCTCTGATTGTGTCTGAATCTGATGCAGCTTCACAAAGAGACTATTTGAAAGTAAATGTTTCTGCAGATGTAAACTATTTAAACATCCTCTTCATGTTTCATCTTAATATTATCAATAAAGCATTATTTTCTGAACATAGGAAAATATATATATAATTCATACAAAATACAAATCAATAAAACAATAACAACAAAAATGTGTCTTGTAGTTGCAGTTTTTCCACAACGTTTCAAAGCAGATTTACAAAGAATAATGCAAATTCACTATTAAACATACAAAAGTAACATATAAACATTATTTAAACATATAGTTATACAGAAAACTATATATATATATATATATATATATATATATATATATGAGGATGAGGATGAGGAGACCCCCCTCACAATGTAAAGCGCTTTGAGTGTCTAGAAAAGCGCTATATAAATGTAAGGAATTATTATTATATACACTGTCTTTCTTTGCATATTTACCATTTATGTTATGAATACAATTTCTTTCTTTTTCTTTTTTCTTTTTATGAAACAACTATTAATGGATTTAGCAGAAACAGTCATTCTTAGCTGATCAGTTAGGATTGGTCATTTTAATTGCCAGTCCAGATCTTAAGTCTGCTTTACATAAATAAATGCAGATAAGTTAACAAACAGAGGTAGAGGTCCAGCCCAGATGTGCATACACACTGAAAATTAAAATATATTGCAGAAATATGTTGACAGCATCTTCTGCAGATCTGTTGGCTCTGAAGGCAAATTTACAAGTAACATGACTTTTGTACAGATTTTATAGTTAAAGTTATTTTCCTTCAGTCAGTGCTGTGGTGCTCAGTCAGATCTGACAGACTGCACAAATAAATCCTGTACTGTATGATGAGCACAGACCAATTTTGTTTTGTTTTGTTTTAGACTCTGATCCCATCCAGTTCTGAGGGTTTCACGTGTGTGTGAAATTTAGAGCCAATTCTTGAACACATATTGTTTATAACCATTTATAATGTTATTAAATGTGATGTTTACAGTGTTATAAATATGTTCAAGTCGTGTGGTGAATTCCAGCCAGAACCAGTGACGCCACTGCAGTGTGTCCTGTACACCTGTAGTTCCGCCGGCCCTCAGCAGACGCCAGTACGGGCCCTCAATGCTTCTGGTCTCCTGTACTCAGTCCCTCTTTCCTCCTCAAGTGACACCCTGCGGGTGAAGTCTGTGCAGACGCCGAGTAACGTGACAGCGGTCACAATCAGAACCAGCAGAACCAGAGTCAGCACAATCCAGTAGCCTACAGGCGGAAGGGAAAAGTAGGAGAGAGCACTTATTTTATTTTTCAAATTTCTTCCAATCTTTTAATTAACTGTTTAAGATTTTTGTAAAGCTCTCAGTGCCTCCTGTTTTACTCACTACGATATTTAGTGGCATCAGTTTTGTCTTTATCAGTGTCGTCCAGTTTTTCCTTTGTTTCTTTACAGAATATTGAAATGTTAGTCATACAGTTTAGTATTAATTTGTTGTTTAAACATAATATTTCTAAACATCCACTGAGTTTCTCTCACCTGTGACTGTCACTGTGATCAAAGGTTCTTCATCAGAGTCCAGAACTCTGTATGATCCTGCGTCTCTGACGATGAAATTACTAATGATCAGGTTTCCATCACTAATGGTCATTCGTTCACACTGACCTCCATCAGTTCTGCTCCAGACCTTCATCCACTCTGTGCTTCTTCTGCTCTGATGCTGCACTTTATCAGCGTTTGACAGCAGAACATCCAACTTCCCAGCCAGCACACTTATGTGGGGCCCAGATGGTGGCTCCTGGGCTATCTAACTGGGCCCCAGACAGTTTTGTCCGCGGTTTCCATGAGGGCCCCACGTGGGTCAGCCCAGATGAAACAATGAAATTAACTCTGCTCAGTATGCATACTACAGAGTGCTAAAATAAGACTGAAGCAGCACTGCAGTTCATTAGATAATTAAGTGATTAATCTAGTACTGATTGAGCATTAGTGACGAACACCTGCTAAAGAAAAAGAGACGAGCAGAAACACAACAACTACTATTGACTTCCAGCCACAGCCTGCAAAACAACTGCAAATAAAAGACATTAAATCTCTGAAGATCTCAGCAGAGGATTAAACAACTCCACAAACAGCATTACTAGCATCATTATTACTAACCAGACTGACCTTATTTCTGTCAGATTGTCTGGAGAAGCCTTACTGAGAAATACAGAGGTTCAGATGTTGATGTTTTATTGAAAGTAAGAGTTTGGTTTGAAGTCACCATTATGGTGAATAACATTTGCTTTAATAGAGCTCTTGACTCTTATGTTACTCTATATGTTGTTTTCTTTGCACAATGTGTTTAGAAAACATGTTGTGTGCAATGACAATTAGACTCAAAGGTTATCAGCTGATAATGGTTGTTCATTGGTGGTCATATAGATTTTAACGTTATGAAGCAGTCTTTCTCATAGAGCTCAATGAAATTCTTAATTTGGGTTTATAACTGTCAACTCTTTCAGACACACAGACATCAAGAATCAGTGTACGAGTCTCAACAACGGTGACGCAATTCATGCTGTAATGCAATTTTGTGTGCTGCACCCAGAATGCATTGCAGCATGAATCATGTCACCGTTGTTGAGATTCATACACTGATTCTTGATGTCTGTGTGTTGTGAGGCAGGAGCTCAAAGCATTTTGTGAAAAATATATTTGAATGTTCTTCTGCACTGTTAAATGTATACAGCAACATATCAAGTGTCATTATTGTGACTTCATTATCACATCATCCGTGCCATTAGAAATCAGTCTCTAGAATTACTTGACGATTATATAGTCGTCATCATCACAGTTTTTTCTTGTTTGTCTTGCCATAACAAACACAGTTAAAGCAGCCAGAGAAAAACTAAAGTGAAAACTCTAAGGGCCAACCACCCAACTAAAACAAACGCTATTCTCCATAATGGTGACAAATATGCTTTTCAATAAAACCAACATCTGTACCTCTGTAATTCTCAAAAACTTTTGTAGAAGTCTGACAGAAATAACGTCAGTCTGGTTAGTAATAATGATGCTAGTAATGCTGTTTGTGGAGTTGTTTAATCCTCCTCTGCTGAGATCTTCAGAGATTTAATGTCTTTTATTTGCAGTTGTTTTGCAGGCTGTGGCTGGAAGTCAATAGTAGTTGTTGTGTTTCTGCTCGTCTCTTTTTCTTTAGCAGGTGTTCGTCACTAATGCTCAATCAGTATTAGATTAATCACTTGATTATCTAATGAACTGCAGTGCTGCTTCAGTCTGATTTTTAGCACTCTGTAGTATGCATACTGAGCAGAGTTCATTTCATTGTTTCATCTGGGCTGACCCATGTGGGCCCTCATGGAAACAGAGGACAAAACTGGCTGGGCCCCAGTTAGATAGCCCAGGTGCCACCCATCTGGGCCCCACATAAGTGTGCTGGCTGGGTTCAGCTCCTCACCTGTTTTCACAGAAACCTCATCTGAGGAGAAACACAGACATTAATCATTATTATAATGGTGTCAATCGATCAAGGCCATAAGCACATATTTAGTATCGGGGACCAAATTTAATAATTTAGGTAAAATTTCATTTGATTCTACTAAGGAGGAACATTTCTTAACATAAAACTGCAAACACTTAATTTGTAATAGTAAAGTTACTAAAACATGACTTTAACTCAAATCGTTGCAGTTTATCATCAGCTATAGCACACATGCATGCGGTAAAACACTTAACAAAGAGATCATCACTGTATCAGCAGCTCTACAGTTACTGTCTTTAAATAAAGCAGCAGAACATCAGTGTTTGTGGCTCATCATTGACTGAAGCACAGGCTCTACTCTCCACCACAATGGTGACCCACAAAACTACATTAAACTAACAGAGCTCACTTGTGCAAAATAATACAGTTCAGTTAAATATTTACTCTCCTTATAGATAACACCTGCGGTTAACAAGCAGAATCACTAAATGAAAGAGAAACAAGAACTACAACTGACTTCAGCCACAGCCTTAGATGAACTCAACTGAAATACAAGACATCATTAAATCTCTCAAGATCTGATTAAACAACTCCACAAACAGCATTACCAGCTTCACACATTACAATTTGACTTTATTTCTGTCATATGTCTATAAAAATTATTTGAGAATTAACAGAAGTTTAGTTGTTTTATTGAAAACGTTTAGTTTGACCTCACCATTGTGCGGTCAGGGTTTGCTTTAGTTTAGTTATGCTAAATACATATATAACTTTCAGTTTGTACACTATTACATTGGAATCTAAATTAAACATTTAAATAAATTTGTAATCCCAAATTCCCTTTGAGATTCTAATAACTCACAAATACAAATTTAGACACTTAAAAGTTTATTCTGTAACTTGTGATTGTTATTACATAGCATTTGTTCTGTGTTGATTGTCTGTAATTGCATGCTGACAGAAACAAAACATGCAATTATGGTCAGTTTTAGTCTTTCTGGTTAAACTGTCATTTCGTGATCAGTCATTTGTTGCATGAAACACTTGATACAACAGGTTTCCAACCATGAAGAATTATCTTCAGCCATCTGGTGTAATTTGCTGAAAGATCAAGAATGTCTTGATCATGTTGCTGGATGACTGAAGTTCTCGTATGTGATTCTCTGCGCAGTGTATTTTTTTTTTGTCTCCGTGACAGTTCGGTAGTGGGTCTTGTTGTGTTTCATAGGTGATTTGCCAGATCTCAGGACAGCCATCTGCATCAGAAATAAACAGAAACTGCTGATTTCAAAAAGGTACATGCTTGTACTAAAGGGTCCATTTGGTACTTTAAAAGTACATTAGCAGAGGCGGACAACCAGGGGTCAGAAAGTAAAAGTCCTGCCATTTGTTCCACCCATGAACTCTGCAGCTGATTTCACCAGAGGAGGAACCGTCATTCCTTTCAAGTCACAAGCAAGTCTCAAGTCAAATCAAGTCCTCAAAGAGTTAAAGTTAATGAGATAATTAAGTGTCTAATTAAATGATGATTGTGCATTAGTGATGAACACCTGCTGTTATTGACAATTACAGAGGATCAGATATTAATGTTTTAATGGTTAAAATGATGCCACCATCACAGAGAGATCAGTGTGCTTTAGTTGGGCTCTCTTTGACTCCTGTGTTAGATCTCTTTGCAGCATATGTGTTGCTGTAAAGTAAAGAGATCAGGGCTGCACAATGAGAAACCATGCTTTTACAGCTGTACATTGTTTGTTTTTTTTCTTCTTTGTTATATGTTTAGGTTTTGAAAACAACCTTGTGAAATAGCGTAAGGAACTTGTTGTTCTAATAGTTATGATGAATTCATTTGAAATCGACTGTATTTAATGCATATAAACACTTAAACTCTTCTGTTTAGACACAGACATAATGAACCAGTATGAATCTCAACAATGGTGACAACCAACAAATTCTTCATGCATGCTGGGTAAGACCATAGTAAAACTCCCATCATGCACTGCAGTATGAATTATTATTGTCACCATTGAGATCATATGATAAGTGTTCATGTCTAAAAGCCTGAGCTGAATTTCTTCCTCAATATGTAATCACTACAGTAGCATTTGTTTGGTAGGACTTTTTTGTTCAGTAATAGCTGAATATCACCAATAAACCAAAGCGAGACACCTTCATGATGCTCATTCAAATGATTTAAAAGCAGAAAGCGTACAACCTGCTACATCAAGTTCTTGATTCAGCAATGCACAAATGTTTGCTGAAACAATATTGCACTTTAAAAGCAAATTACTTTGATTTACTTCAAGAGCCCAACTAAAGCAAACACTGATCTCCATGATGGTGGCATCATTTTAACCAATAAAACATCAACATCTGATCCTCTGTATTCTCAATAACAGCAGGTGTTCATCACTAATGCACAATCATCATTTAATTAGACACTTAATTATCTCATTAACTTTATTAACTCTTTGAGGACTTGGGATTTGACTTGAGACTTGCTTGACTTGGAATGACTTGGTTCCTCCTGGTGAAATCAGCTGCAGAGTTCATGGGTGGAACAAAATATGGCAGGACTTTTACTTTCTGACCCCTGGATTGTCCATCTGCTAATATGTACTTCAATACAGTGGACCAACATGGTTAAGTTGACTAGCAAAATTTTTGAGGTACAAACATGTTGTATGACGTTTGAAAGTACTACAAAAGACTATCAGTGCACTTACTAGCTTAAACGTACCTTTATTTTCGCACCTGAGAGTGCCTCCAAAACGAACGCTTGGGGATACCAATGTTTTATACGGATAAGATCAGGTTGAAAGAAAGAAAACAAAACAGCTGGGATTACAGCAGTATTTGTTCTAAACCGTGACATACACAAACATTTCACATTGCCAAACTCGATTGTCAGACTGTCACTTTTCCAATTTTAACGATTAGGTACACCTGTGATCTGATCAGCTTCCTCTGTACTAAAAACAGTGAGTTTCCTTCTTTCCGTATTAGTTTCACCAGATTATGGGGCTAGCTGAACGTATAGACTCATTCCATGTACTCAAAGAACGACAGTATGAAAATGTTTTCACCCCAGGAACTATATCGAAACATCAAATTGTTAACAGTTCCGAAGTATAATTTTAGAAGCCACTCTTTTTATGTGCATTAAGGCTGAAAGCTTCGCAAAGCCTGTCAAAAAAAACTTCTGTCCATTAATTTCTGGAGGCTTCTGTATTATCTCTAAGAGCAGCTGAAGGTTATTGCCATCCTTGATATAATGAAGTTTAACAATGCTAAAGTTACCAGTCTGCTTTGACACGAACAGATGCGTGACTATATACGGAGAGCAGAGGTGGGCGTCCAGGGATGAAAGTAAACGGGTCCTTTTTTGCTGACCAGCGGTTTATACTGAACTCTAGCAGTAGAAGAAAGTTCTGGACTTGAAACATACTTGACTTTAAAAAGCACTCAGTATATCCGAGTGTTTAAATCACTTTCGCTATCAGACGGAAGTCCGCTAATGGTTTTGAGGGTATTAACGAAAATTGGCCTGTTGAAACCGCTTCTAACAAGGACAGAGCTCTCGAAAATATGTAATCTACCCCAATGAGTCCTTAAATATAAGTTGAAGGTACCAGTTGAACAAGTTAGAGTACAGCTTATTGAAACGACATATGCCTAACAAGCTCGTACGCATCCTCTATCTACGCTTTGGTTTATGAGTTGAACACTTTCGACTACGAAGTCGTACGTTAACTCTTAGCTCCATACGTGTCCCCTAAACACCATGGACTTACAAGCCGTTCCACTATGGGTTCTCGACCTAGGGATGATCGATACTGACTAGTGCATCAGCTGTAGTTTTATTTACATGAATACGATTTTCAGAGGCTTCATGAGACTTTTTGGGTATATCGAGACAAGCCTGTCAAGCTTATTGTCAAACGCGATTTCTTTTTTTCTCTACCTTTGTGGATTAGTTTTCTGGCCCGGCCAAAGACTATCTTCTTTAGTTCCAAGAGTAGATACTCAAAAGCTTTGTTGCTTTTCAGTTCTATTTTTGCAAAAGCTTTTCAGTGACTTGTCTTTGTTCTAATTCGCGACAAGTTTTTGCTACTTGTTTAGAACACCTGCTTTATAGTAACCCTGAAAAGGGCCTACCTAGCGCTCAGCTGTTACTTCAGGGAATGGTATTCGGACAGCGGTAGTAAAATCGCACGATTAATTCTAGTCCTCTAAGCATGCAAACTCTTGGTTATAGCTTTAAAAAGTATTGTCCTGAGAAGACCCCAAGGACAGTTTATCCTGGAGATCCCAGCTTCGAGAAGAAAGTGAGAGTCATGCTCAATTGGTTAGTATACAACCTAAAATGCATTTTAGGGGTGTAAGGGTGGGGAGGGACAAAATACTTTTAGCCATCAGTGACCAACTTAACTGAGTAAAGGTACATTAACAGTGGATGCATAGTTGACTGCTAGCGTGACTATGTCACTGCATGGGGTTATGAAGTGACATCTTAAACCAAGGCGAGACCCGAGTGGGGGCAGTGAGTCCGTCAGTCAATAAACCGTGGGTGAAAAACTAAAGTGGTTACCATCAAAAACTGGAAGCTTAGGTCAAAGTCCTACCACCCATCATTTTTTGACAGTGGACGTCGCTTGTACCAAAAACAGCACTGTACAGGGGCTACTAACTGGCACATGGCTTGCGACATTTATTTTGAGCTGTTTTGGGAAGCAATATGTTTGTCATCTTTGAACACTATGTGGTGCAATAGCAAATGTAAATGAGTTCTAATGCCATGTACTCGTAAAACAGAGTATGACGCCGCAATTTTTAGTTTCAATTTTTTTGGCATTTCAGTAAAATGTGCTAAGATTTACCACCTTAGATAAACACAGGTTTATGCGGTTTTGATCAAACCATGTAGTCTGAACGCTGGGAACGGCTGGAAGGGGGGAAGTATACAGGCAGCCGTTTCGCAAGTGTCACCCTGTCGTATCACGCTGGATACATTTGTTGGCCAGAATTGTCTTATCAACAGTGGTGGCTATGAATTGAGCTTACTGTAAGTTACAGCTGACTGACAATTGACGAGCTTGCAGTAAGTAACAGAGGATACCGTGATTCACTCACAGTTAAAAACCTTTACTGGTTTTGGGTCCTTGAAAAACTTCTGGGTCACTCACAGTTAGTGATTAATCCGGACCAGTCTATTTTAGGGTGCCGGCTTATGATATTCTTTAGAATTTTCAAAGGTTAGGCGTACATGAGAACGCGAAGCTTATATCTCTCAAATCACCTTTTTTAGCCATGGATACGCGACCCTGTGGCTACTGAGTCTACAGAAGTAACAGCAGACTAAAACTGTTGAATTCAGATTCAGTTAGAATTTGTGACATCAAATATAGGGGCTTTCGAGTGCCCATGCCATCCCTTAAAACAAGTTGGTCTGTAACATATGCAGCGTATTTGGATGAGCTCAACGTCCTACCGAATTGCCACATTTTGTTGATCAATGCTCTCTAAATTCAGAAAAGTAAGAAGTTTCCCACCTCAATGGCCTTATGCTCAGGCTTTTGCAGTACCCCTGAAATAAGGATGTCTATCAACAAGCTCTCCGAATGTAGTTAAGATTTAATCCTCGGTATATCTTCCGGTACCTTAGTTGTGCATCTCTCTAGAGTAGCTTTCGTTCGGTGCCACAGTTTGTGCTAACTTAGAGCTTGGACAACAGAAGAGTTCGTCTAAAAGTTGATACCAGGTTTGTGTCAAGACTCTCAAAGGATCTCTTTAAAAACTGCTGAGGTGGGGATCTTGTTTTCAACACGGACTGCTGAGGACATATCAACACTGAATCTACAGGCACATCAATTACTGATTCGTTTAGTTTTACACCGCTACATTGACTCGGTGAACTCAAAGAAAACCAGGTCAAATCAGAAGCACGTAAGCTTCACGTTATCACGCCTGAGCTTTAATGGGACTAACTTTGTCCAGCTTCCATCAGTTTTTACCACATTCTGAAGCTTTGTTGCGGTTCAATTTCTTAGTCAAAGTCTATACTCTATTTGAAGCTCATTGTTCTGTTTCTCTAGCTCTGAGTTACGCTGAGACTGTTGTGTAGCTAGTGCTAAACCAAATTCTCTGTGGCAGCAGATAATGCCTTTAACATTGTTCAGAAACAAAACTTGTCCAACATGTACATGCTCCTAACACCTTTTTACACTCATCTACAGACCAAGTCTTGTCTGGATGGATCTCATGAATACCTTTAAAAATTTCCCTTAGCTTTAAACTTTGAAGTTCTGTCTAACTTTAGCCGCGTCAGTGGTGCATTATTAGGTTCATTAGTTAACGGATTTCTCTAACAGTGTTTTGAATTCACTATCTGACCACAATTAATGGCTTTAGTGCATTCTGACTTCAACGTGAGGCCTCATCCTTTCTGTTGTTGGCCTGAATCAGCCTAGCATTCCTTCTAACCATTATGTGAGTTTCTGTTACCACACAATCAAAACACTAAAACTTCTCTGATCAACAGAGGGTACACTTGTTAACACAGCTTAACTATTGTTAACTTTGTTACCACACAATCAAAAACACTAAATTAAGTGCGATCTGATCAACAGAGGCGAGTCTGAATTCTCATTTGTTAACACGCCCATTTAACTATTGTTAACTTTAAATTACCAACACTTCACATTAACTTCCCTGCCTACAAGAACAGAGGATAAACAAAATTATTAGCATGAAATGCTAAAGACTTCTGTGAAAAGAGGATAACATAGAAATAGACCGTACTGTGGATGCAGAATAATCCAAGTGGACGGCGATTATCCACTGGAGCCAGGGTTCACAAAGAACAGTTTGATCGGTGTATGGAATTGGCACTTGCAGATTTTGGCTTCCCAAGCATGAGCAGTCCCTCAGTAACCAGTGTACAGAGTAGGTAACTTCATCTCTAAATGGTAATAGATGGGATTTTTGACCCAAACCGATCAGGAAAAATACTCGCCCTGATACAATTCTTCAGAAGAACCAAACTTTTTTAAATTCTGACTGGGCTTCACCCAAGTAAATATTTCGCTGTTAAGTTTCTATCTTCTCTGACAAGCAGAGGATAAACAAATTTGTACTGGTCTTAAAGGTTCTTTTTGATTAGAGACAGCACTCACCACAACCTTGGTTGAGAGAAAAATTCAGTCTGGAAATCTTTGTTCATCAGTACGCACTGGCAGAAGTTTGCCTCGGAGCTCTGATTCCAAAATAGCCGTTTGATCTGGTTCCTGAAGCAGATCTTTGTTTGAGCTTGAAGTTTTCAAAAGTCTGGATTCATAGGTGGCATTGTCCGTTTCGAATTCAACTATCTTTGCGTATGTCAATGACTCGGCACCATCTGTTCGCGTGCGGATCACTTCCTAAAAGTGTTCGCATATTACTGAGGCCACGTCAATTGGATTAGATCATTTCCAGATCGACCCCTATGAAAAGTTATGCGTTCAGCCATCGAGTGGTGTTGTTTGATATCTTAGGTAATCGCCAGGGCTGTGCCTGACATTCGAAAATCAAATATGTCCCTTCTACTTCGTCCATGAACTGAGAGGTTGTACAGTATGGTGCTGACTGTAGCTGTCATGTAGTCATCCAAGTCTTAACTAAAGCAGTGATACATTGTGTTTTAAATATTTACAGTGCTTAGAATCCAAGCACCTGTGACGACTAACAGCATGAAATGAGATAGAAATAACAACACTCTGCATTGATAATCCAATCAGTCTAACATTCATGTCTACTAAGCCATTTGCAAACAAAAAGATTCAGTCTGGCTCATTTGGCATTTCACTTACAATAAGAGAACAGAACTGTGGGACCTCTTCATCTGATGTAGTGATCTGAATGTCACCATTTTTTGAAAAATGCTAATACAAGGTATATAACTTCTTCAGTTTCACTATTACATTGGAATCTAAATTAAACATTTAAATAAATTTGTAATCACAAAGGAGAGTAAATATTAACTGAACTGTATTATTTTGCCCAAGAGAGATCTGTTGTTTAATTTAGTTTTTATCACCATAAAACATTCAGTCAATGATGAGCCACAAACACTGATGTTCTTCTGTTATTTAAAGACAGTAACTGTAGAGTTGCTGACAGTGATGATGTCTTTGTTAAGTGTTTTAGCATGTATGTGTTTATATTGACATAAACTGAACATTTGAGTTAAATGTTTTAGTAACTTTTACTATTACAAATTAAGTGTTTGCAGATTTATATTAAGAAATGTTCTTTAGTGAATCAAATGAAATAAGTACCAAATGTTTACACACCATCATATTACAGCATGCAAGATTTGCTGATTTTCAGACAATTGTAATTATTGATTTACAGTATTGAAAATCACTGAAACCAAAATTGCCAGTAAGTTACAAATTTTACAGCAATTTTTTCCAGTGTTTGTGTCACACCAGTAAATCAACACTCAGTAATCCAAGTGTTTCACTGAATAAAGTTAATGAGATAATTAGTTTTGAAGATGATTGAGCATGAAGAACACCTGCTGTTAACAAACTGAACCATTGAAAGAAGAGAAGAAGAAGAAAAGAGACGAGAAGCAGAAAACTCTACAACTGACTTCAGCCACGGCCTTAGATGAAATCAACACAAGATAAAGACAATCTCTCAAGATCTCAGCAGAGGATGATTAAACAACTCAAACAGCCACACGTTACTAACCAGATTGACTTTAGATGTTGATGTTTAGTTTTGTTTGAATTACCATTATCGAGGTCAGTGTTTGCTTTAGTTGGGCTCTTGACCCTTGATTTAAAACATTACAGTTTCTTTGGCTGCTATAACAGTGTTTGTTTAGACATGTTAGTTATGGCAATCAGGTGTTGATGGTTTGACTTCAATAAAGAAATCACCAGCATTTAGTGATGTTCAACTGGTTTCATATATTTTCATTGAGTGATTAAAATTTATTTTGTTCACATAAAATATAAAGCTTGATCCATCAGTTTTAAGATTAATCTGAAAGACTTAAAAGTAAATCGGCACTAAAAGTTAAAACTGCATTATCACAGACATCAAGAATCAGCATATGAATCTCAACAATGGTGACAATCAACATATTCAGATAAACAGATACCTGTGAACATTACAAACAAGCTACAAAAGTCACAACAAAATAGCAAAACAAAAGGAAATGGTAAGAATAAAAGAAAATACTAAGACACTGCATAATTTATTCATGTCATTTGCATGCTGGGAGCTTGGATTAGTTTTGATTGTTCCCCAGAATGCACTGCAAAATGGAGCTTTATGTTGATTGTCACCATTATTGAGATTCATATGCTGATTCTTGAAGTCTGTTTGATGAAGAAATGTAAACTTTCAGTGCAGAATAAGTTTCAAGTCTTTAGATTAATATTAAACTGTGTCTTAAACTGTATAATCGCAATAACAAAATCACTAATAAACCTACCAGTGAATATACAATGAAACCAGTTATTCAAGCACTATACGCTGATTATGTCTTTATAACATAACCAACTCCTGATCACATTTCTTGGCTTTTCTTTTATAACTAACATGTCTAAACAAACACATTTATAGCAGCCAAAAAATTGTAATGTTTAAGTCAAGGGTCAAGAGCCCAACTAAAGCAAACACTGACCTCGATAATGGTAATCAAACAAAACTAAACATCAACATCTAAAGTCAATCTGGTTAGTAACGTGTGAAGCTGGTGATGCTGTTTATGGAGTTGTTTAATCATCCTCTGCTGAGATCTTGAGAGATTTAATGTTTTTATCTTGTGTTGATTTCATCTAAGGCTGTGGCTGAAGTCAGTTGTAGTTCTTGTATTTCTGCTCTTCTCTTTTTTTCTGTTCTTCTTCTCTTTCTTCAGTGATTCAGTTTGTTAACAGCAGGTGTTCTTCATAATGCTCAATCATCACTCAATTACACTAATATCTCATTAACTTTAACACTGCTTCAGTGTTACTTTTAACACTCTGAGTGTGATTATATATACACTGGGAGTGTTGATTTAACACTGGAGGTTTTACTGTGTAAGTAAAACTGGATGCATTGAATTTTATAAAAATTTTATGCAGTGAGTTTAAAACATTTTTTTTAATTGTGCTGTCTTATCTTCATTAGCTGTAATCATTGGATTATGAGTGCTGGCTGCTTTGTATCCAGTCTGTGGTTCACTCTGGATTGTTATATAAGAAACACAAATTTAAAAGTGAACATGTTTTACAGCAAAATTGTGATAACAGAAGGATCAGTGGTCCATGCAGGATTCACTGGTTCAACACCAGTGCATACCAAAAAGAGTGAATGCAGTTATACTTCACTGAGTATGAATATAAATAGGTTCTGAACAATAATCATTTTATCAGTATCTGGCATATTGATGTTAGGGTTTCATGAGCACAGTGATGCCTGTCACTGACTTATTGGTATCACTTGAGCCCATCAGGAATTTTTTTGAGCCCATCACAATTTTTAAATTGCATGTCACAGATTCAGGTTGATTAAATTGAACATTACAAATTCTGAGATCATGTTGGCTTTTTAATCATACCACAATGTTTTAAACTATTGTGTTATCTGATGAATAGTGTATTCAGTACTTTTCTGTCAATAAAAGAGAATATCAAATATCATGTGTCATATCCTTAGACTGGATGGAGTCTGAAATCAAAATAATATCAGTCTGTGCTAGATAAACCTGACATCAGTTCTAGATAATTCATCAACTACTGTTTCAATATAAAAAAATAGGAAGTAATAATAATTAAATGCATGTCTTAAACCCACATTATGCTTGTGTATATTTTAATAATTTTCAAAGTAAAATGTTTGAATAATGTTTATGTGTTGATTTGTCTGCTGAATAGTGGATTTATATTATTCTTTGTAAATGTGCTTTGATAAATAACAAACCACTGTAAGACATATTTTGTTGGCTGTATTGTATGAATTAAATTTTCCAATTATTTTACTCTGTTCAGGAAAATAATGTTTTATTGATAATATTATGATGAATTATAAAGACTGCAGATGCTCAAAACAAAGTGTTTAAAACTTTGTATGAAGTCCTTTAATGCTATCATTTGTCACATATTAACAGCTATCATGTGTTTTAACACACATATTCTAAAAGAGGTTGTCTGAATACATGATCGCTGGAGATCTTGTTGAAAACAATGTCTGTCACTTAAACATCAGTAGCTATATGTAATCAATCAAATAAAATCTACACAATGATGAGTGTTTTTTTCTCTCATTAGTGCTTATTTCATTCATTGATTCTATCTGGACTCTCAAAAATACACACATGTTTTGGAAGCCATGTCATCACAAGCTAATAACAGTTTACAGTTAGATCTGCTTTATAACAACCAGTAATTAAAGAAATTTACTGTGTATTCTACTTTATGCAAATATCAAAAAAAACATGGGCGACAACCAATGCTGTGAAGAAGAAGATGAAACTTACAGGATGCTTACAGTCTAGGTGTTTTCAGTGTGTTTTTTTTTTCTGTTTGACAGAAAGAGCATAGCCAGCAATTTTCCCAGATGAGTGGCACCTGACTCTAACTGGAGCCAGTTTTGTCTTCCATGACCCCACATGGGTCAGCCCAGATGAAACAATGAAATGAACTCTGCTTAGCCATACTACAGAGTTAAATAAGACTGAACAGCACTGCAGTTCATTAGATAATTATAATCTAGTACTGATTGATTTAGTGACAACACCTACTAAAGAAAAAAAAAAGAGCAGAAACACAACAACTACTATTGACTTCAGCCACAGCCTGAAAACAACTGAAAAAAGACATTAATCTCTGAAGATCTCAGCAGAGGAGGATTAAACAACTCCACAAACAGCATTACAGTATCATTATTAATAACCAGACTGACTTATTTCTGTCAGATTGTCAGAAGCTCTTATTGAGAAATAAATTCAGATGTTGATGTTTTATTGAAAGTAAGAGTTTGGTCAGTCACCATTATGGTGAATAACGTTTGCTTTTAATGAGTTTGACTATTCTATTTATATACTTATTTTTTTTGCCAATATATTTAGAAAACATGTTGTTTGTAAACACAGTTAGACTCAAAATATCAGCTGATATTTGTTGATGGTCTAGATTTAACGGCATAAAGTAGTCTTTCTGATAGAGTTTATCACTGTTGAAGTGGCTTGTTATGATCAACAAGTTAAATTTCACATTACTGACCCTGAGGAGAAAAAAACAGATTTAAAATTCTGAATTGGGTTTTAACTGTCAGTTTTTCAGACACAGACATCAGATGTATGAATCTCAACAACGGTGAATTCATGCTGTAATGCATGCTGGGAGCCATGGTTGACTTTGTGTGCTGCACCCAGAATGCATTGCAGCATGAATTGCATCACCGTGTTGAGATTCATACACTGATTCTGATGTCTGTGTGTTTGTGAGCAGGAGCTAGCATTGAAAATTTATTTTATATTTTTCACTGTTAAATATATGCTGTACATCACATGTCAAGTGTCATTAATGAGTTATTATCACATCATCTGTGCCATTAGAAATCAGACTCTAGAATCAGAACATTACATGATGATTATATCTCATCACTTTTTTTCTTGCTTGTCTTTACATAAAGCAGCCAATAAAAGTTTAAAATTTAAGGGGTCAACCACCCAACTAAAACAAACGCTATTCTCCATAATGGTGACAAATGTATTTCAATAAAACCAACATCTGTACCTCTGTAATTCTCAAAACTTTTGTAGAAGTCTGACAGAAATAAAGTCAGTCTGGTTAGTAATAATGATGCTAGTAATGCTGTTTGTGGAGTTGTTTAACCTCCTCTGCTGAGATCTTCAGAGATTTAATGTCTTTTATTTGCAGTTGTTTTGCAGGCTGTGGCTGGAAGTCAATAGTAGTTGTGTTTCTGCTCGCCTCTTTTCTTTAGCAGGTGTTCACTTCAATCAGTACTAGATTAATCACTTAATTATCTAGTGAACTGCAGTGCTGCTTCAGTCTTATTTTTAGCACTCTGTAGTATGCATTCTGAGCAGAGTTCATTTCATTGTTTCATCTGGGCTGACCCAAACCCTCATGGAAACCAAACAAACTGGCTGGGGCCCAAGAGAGCCCAGAGCCACCCATCTGGGCCCCACATAAGTTTGTTGGTATGTTCATATCTCATTTAGTTATATGATTTCATTTTTGATGCTGAACCTGAGATACACGCTACATGTAACTTACCATGTAAGTTTTTAAAATTATATATATGATTGAGAGAGTCACTGTTCTTGTTATACCAGTAGTTTTGTTTGTCTGAAAACTAAACCTATGAATTAGTCAGATTTATCAATGTGACTATCCATGCTAAATACTGTGTGTGTCATTTTCATATTTGCATAGTAACATTGGGACGCACAAGTCTCTCTGAATGTGACCATTACTGTGATATGATTATGATTATGTTGTTATAGTGGAATTATTAATATAGTTTTTAAGTTTTTCACCATGATTGTTGGTAGGAAAAATAATTTCAAAACTTTTGCTTTTTCTGTTTGACTGAATTTTGTCAAAACTATTATATGTACTGTATATAAATCAATTAGGTCTATTCAAAAATTATTTTAAAAGTTTTTCATGATGATTGTTGATAATCGGTTTCACTAGATGAGCACAAATACAATAGAACACTGACCATATAAATGTTCTCTATAACCAATTTCAACTCATACTCTGGTGCATTGTTCAAACATGGTTACAACAAAACAAAGATCCAGAATAAGAGATAAGATGTACATTGTGCCTTTGATGTCAGAATAATAAATCAACATCTAAACCTTAGTTAATTCTCAATAAGATCTTCTGTAGATGTCTGACAGAAATAAAGTCAGTCTGGTTATTAATAAGTGGAGCTGGTGATGCTGTTTGTGGGGTTGTTTAATCAGATCTTGAGATTTAATGTATTTTATTTCAGTTGATTTCATCTAAGCATGTGTCTAAGTCAGTTGTTGTTCTTGTGTTTCTCTTTCTGTCAGTGATTGTGTTTGTTAACAGCAGGTGTTCATCACTAATGCTCAATCAGCACTTAATTAATCAATTAACTGAACTCAATGAAATAAGTTCAGCCTCATAATTGTTAAGTTTTAAAACTTAAATGTTTAAGGCAATCGGTTTACTCAAACGATTTGAGTTACCCTAACTTGGTGGGTTTTACAGTGCATAAATGTTGCAACGTTACTCGATTGCTGAACAGTAATAACTTTAGCAATTATTTAACACACCTCGCTCGTGTCGCTCAAGACTTGGTCTGTTCTGACAGCTCATACTGTACGCATCATGACAGCGGCGTAAAACTGTCTGGGCCGTAGATCTGCCTGCTCCAGGTCTGCAGCCTCCTCCCATAGGCTATTACTCCATTTATGGGACGTTCTGGATCCTTTTTGTTTGCTCTTCCTTGTAGGAGGCGCCAAATACTGCATGTTTTAGGAAGTTCGCTCAACTATGAGATGTTTCGGTTTTGTTTCACTCAAATCTCACTAAACATGTTTACAAAGTTTTGACGACTGAAAATAAGACTTGTGCCGATCTTTTACCATGTAAGTTTTCATGTTTTTAAAGTATAAATCCAGCCTATTCTGTTATTATAGTTATTTAATAGTTATAGTTATGTTTGTTGAAAATAAATCAACTAATGATGCAGAAATAAGTCGATATTTATGAGGAATGGGTCGATTATTGTGACGATGATGATTATGGTTTTAATTAGTTGGGTTACTAATATAATTATGAGATTGTCACTGTATTTCTAAGGCCTGTTGGGTGCAGTAAAGTTGGTTTTATGTTGGACATTCCTTAGGCATTCGGTGAGCACATTAAGGGACTGTCTCTAAAGTGCAGAAAATAATAATAATAATAAAAGATATGCATTCCAAGATTAGAAAACATGCAAAGCATTGCTCCAGAACTGATTTAATGTATTTGTATATGTGGTAAAAAACATTTTCAAGGCACTTCAGTGTCTATAACTTTTTATCTTTTTGAGCATTATCAACTCTGATAATGATGATGGATAGTAAAGCCTAGTGTCTTCTTTCCAAAGATACCTAAATTGTGTGTGTAGCAGACTGAAGTCAGGAACTGTTACAATTTAAAGTTAGGTAGGTCATTTTCAGCTGTGAGTCCCAATATGGGGGGTGCTGGCTAACAGGTTAACTGACTGAAACAGCTATTATTTTGGAACCTGTGATAAATACAGTAATACTTGTAACACATTATGCAGGACTTTGATTTTGGAAATATGATTTTGTGTATTTTTAATGAATTTTTAAAACATTCAAATCACCTGATGTTGTCACACCAATTGTAATATGTTCACACACACCTGCCACACATCATACACAAAGTGGATTTTGGAAATATGATATTGTGTATTTTTGGTGAATGTTTCAATTATTCAAATCTATATAACTTCCTGGCCATGTGACTTTTTATTGCCATGCTATGCGCACTATATATACATGTGCTGGTCATATAATTAGAATATCATCAAAAAGTTGATTTATTTCACTAATTCCATTCAAAAAGTGAAACTTGTATAGTATATTCATTCATTGCACACAGACTGATATATTTCAAATGTTTATTTCTTTTAATTTTGATGATTATAACTGACAACTAAGGAAAATCCCAAATTCAGTATCTCAGAAAGTTAGAATATTGTGAAAAGGTTCAATATTGAAGACACCTGGTGCCACACTCTAATCAGCTAATTAACTCAAAACACCTGCAAAGGCCTTTAAATTGTCTCTCAGTCTAGGTCTGTAGGCTACACAATCATGGGGAAGACTGCTGACTTGACAGTTGTCCAAAAGATGACCATTGACACGTTGCACAAGGAGGGCAAGACACAAAAGGTCATTGCAAAAGAGGCTGGCTGTTCACAGAGCTCTGTGTCCAAGCACATTAATAGAGATGCGAAGGGAAGGAAAATATGTGGTAGAAAAAAGTGTACAAGCAATAGGGATAACCGCACCCTGGAGAGGATTGTGAAACAAAACCCATTCAAAAATGTGGGGGAGATTCACAAAGAGTGGACTGCAGCTGGAGTCAGTGCTTCAAGAACCACTACGCACAGACGCATGCAAGACATGGGTTTCAGCTGTCGCATTCCTTGTGTCAAGCCACTCTTGAACAACAGACAACGTCAGAAGTGTCTCGCCTGGGCTAAAGACAAAAAGGACTGGACTGCTGCTGAGTGGTCCAAAGTTATGTTCTCTGATGAAAGTAAATTTTGCATTTCCTTTGGAAATCAGGGTCCCAGAGTCTGGAGGAAGAGAGGAGAGGCACACAATCCACGTTGCTTGAGGTCAGTGATGGTTTGGGGTGCCATGCCATCTGCTGGTGTTGGTCCACTGTGTTTTCTGAGGCCCAAGGTCAACGCAACCGTATACCAGGAAGTTTTAGAGCACTTCATGCTTCCTGCTGCTGACCAACTTTATGGAGATGCAGATTTCATTTTCCAACAGGACTTGGCACCTGCACACAGTGACAAAGCAACCAGTATCTGGTTTAAGGACCATGGTATCCCTGTTCTTAATTGGCCAGCAAACTCGCCTGACCTTAACCCCATAGAAAATCTATGGGGTATTGTGAAGAGGAAGATGCGATATGCCAGACCCAACAATGCAGAAGAGCTGAAGGCCACTATCAGAGCAACCTGGGCTCTCATAACACCTGAGCAGTGCCACAGACTGATCGATGCCATGCCACGCCGCATTGCTGCAGTAATTCAGGCAAAAGGCACCCCAACTAAGTATTGAGTGCTGTACATGCTCATACTTTTCATGTTCATACTTTTCAGTTGGCCAAGATTTCTAAAAATCCTTTCTTTGTATTGGTCTTAAGTAATATTCAAATTTTCTGAGATACTTAATTTGGGATTTTCCTTAGTTGTCAGTTATAATCATCAAAATTAAAAGAAATAAACATTTGAAATATATCAGTCTGTGTGTAATGAATGAATATAATATACAAGTTTCACTTTTTTAATGAAATTAGTGAAATAAATCAACTTTTTGATGAAATTCTAATTATATGACCAGCACCTGCATATATATTCTCTGATTGTTTTGCACTACTTGTTTGCAATACTTTTCAGCAGTTGATAGATTTGTAAGATGGTGCGACGAAAATTCTTTGATTTTAAATGAAACAAAGACTATTGAAATGCTTTTTGACCCTAGATCTGTGGGGGACCACAGTTCTGTAATAATAAACGGGAATTCTATTGAACAGTTTACATCACATAAATACTTGGGTGTCTATATGGACAACTTGTTATGTTGGTCTTTTCATGTCAACGGTCTTTATTCTAGATTACAGCAGAGGTTATACTTTTATGAAGGTTAAAGGTATTTGGGGTAAATCGGAGGATTTTATTTCGGTTTTATCTGTCTGTTTTGAGAGTTTGATAAGATATGGTATAAAAGCATGGTATGGAATTCTGACTGTCCAATCTAAATCAAAACTTGCCCGACTTGTACAGACTGCTTTAAAAATTGTGGGTTGGGAAGAGAAAAGACCTATTCAGGAGATGTATGAGGTTTCTGTTTCAAGACAAGCAAAGAAAATTGTTGGCGATGATACACACATTCTACATGAGAATTTGAATATGTTACCCTCAGGCAGACGACTGAGGATTTTGATGTGTAAATCAAATCGCTAAAAAATTATTTTGCCTATTGCTGTTAAATTATTTAACAGAGAAGAGCAAAAATAAGTGGGGTGTGGCGATGCGTGTGTCGTCAGTTTGACATATTGTAGCTTTAATATATCTGATACGTAAATTATTATGAGTTGTTACGTGTAGTTTGTGTCAATGTTATGTACTGGCCATGTCATGATTGTCCAAGATGAATTTCCCAGAAATGGGACAATAAACTATATTCAAATTCAAATATATATATATATATATATATATATATATATAAATGACCATGTAGGGATGGTCATTTAATGAAACTCAGATATAAATATTCTTATATAATATTTTGAGATACTGTATTTTTGAATTTCATGAGCTGAAAGTTTCACTTTTGAAATAAGTTACAAAATAAATGAACTTTCATGATATTCAAATGTTTTTAGATATACCTGTATATATATATGTATTTTTTTTTTTTTTTTTTTTTAATTCCTGCCAAAGACTGGTGCTATTTTCAGCACTAAACACTAAGCTGAAACCATCATTTTGGACTTTTCAGCAGTTAGGTTTGTTCTTCTTAGTGCAGTTTACTGTAAAGTCTTGCACACCTCTTTTGCAGCTTAATTTCAGAAAATGCTTTTTCCCACTATATAGAATTCTGAAACCATTATATTGAAATCACGCAATTATCATACTTCTGTTTAACCATAACACATACACATTACATGTGTTACTATGAGAGTTATATGGCAGAACTGCAGTCTATGAAGTTATACACGCTTTTTTTATTAATGTTATGACATGTAAAAAAGGAAGAGACATGATTGCATTTGCAAATCTTTGTAAATAACTATGTATATGGTAAATAGGCCTAGGCGATGAATACGATACCGTTTATCGATGGTTCACCTTTTTCGATAACGATAGAACAAATGTTCGATATAGCGCAAGATAGAGGCATGTGCTATGAGTGACTCAGACAGCACACACAAACATGCTGAATTGAGTGCTGTGCCTGTCTGTGACGAGGAGATTGTGAATTAAAAGTTAAAATTAATCAAATTTGCTCTGGAGGCCTCAAGGGACAGGGATCCCGGAAGGAAGGCCTCCAGGGTGGTGCGGCTCGAACGACCATGGCAGGTCAGGGGACTCGGGAGGCCATGGCAGATCTGCCTCCGAGGCCGCAGCCCCAGCCCCCATCCCGGCCTCTATGACCGGAGCCCTACTACGCCCCCACTGGACTCTGGTCAGTGGCTGGAGCCGACACTGGAGCGAGCTCTGGGGCTGGAGCCAATTTAGAGGCGAAGATGAGGGCTGCTAGCAGTCTTTCCTCCTCATCCTCCTGTCGGTCGGGGTAGAATAGGACTGCCGGCAGGCTTGACGCTATGGAAAGAAGGAAAGACCCTTCTTTCCAACTTAGTCCTGTGGTGTCTGGGAGGTCCACGGGGTGATGGTAGTTGGCCCCGAGCCAGAACAGAGAATTCATCACGCCATCGCCACAGCGAGCCCGTAGAAGGGAGATCTTTACAGG
The DNA here is from genome assembly GCF_012432095.1 of Onychostoma macrolepis. Lineage (NCBI taxonomy): Eukaryota > Metazoa > Chordata > Actinopteri > Cypriniformes > Cyprinidae > Onychostoma > Onychostoma macrolepis. Next base: position 34,019,420 of record NC_081173.1, read on the forward strand.
CTAGGGTAAGGAATCGTGCGGCAGCCATCTCCATAGCCGTGAGGAGAAACAAACAGGGAAAACAAACAAAAAAAAACAGAAAACAAACACGGGAAAAAGGCGCCACTCACTTTCTGTTAGGTCCGCTGTTCTATCACATTACATGTGGCAAGGAACGAGGAGACGAAGAATTCTTCAAGCGAGCAGTCTTTAATCAATCAAAAGGTAGGAAACACAGGCAGGCAGGAACATACACGTAGGGAGTCAGAATGACATATAATAGCGGACACTAGACAATGGAAAACACAGGGCTTAAATACACAGAGACTAAACAAGATAATTAATTAAACACAGCTGGAAACTAATGGAACTAAATGGGGACCAAACGAGAACAAGAAACAGAAAGGACCAAATAAGGGCATAAGGAAACACGAGGGAGGAAAAACACAGTACATGGGGACACAAGTCTGACAGCGTCAGGGAGCATCATCAGTGGCGCACGAGATGCGGTGATGATGATGTAAGTGACGTTGTTGCATTTTAATGTTTTGTTAGTCTAGCACAGCCAACATCAACAAACACTATCTCTCCCATCTACTCACCCTCACTTCATAAAGGAAAAAAATTATGCACATGTGTGTTGGTGATATGTGAATTTGTCCACCCCTACAAATAACACTCCTTCAAAAATCTTAGACAAAATACAAAGTTCATAAATCAGCCTATAGTTATTCATATCAGAAATATCTCCTCCTTTTAACAATGGGATAAAAAAGGCAGACTTCCGTATCTTTGGAAATTCATTTAAACTATAATATATAATAAAGTTATAATAATAAATAATATAATAAATATATTATAAATATATGTCAAAAATGTCCTTTATTCGAGATTATGGTATTGTTCATTATGTATAAAGAAAATCCGTAGCCTTTTTACACCTGAAAGAAAGTTAATATTTTTTTCAAAATTTCATAGGTTTATTTAGATTATGAGTTGTTTCATTTAAAAGTAATCAGCTTTAGCTTTCCTTATCATCACAGTACATCTATTACGTAATTGTCTAAAACAAAGCCAATCAGATTGAAGACTGGAATGCCTTTCTCTAGCCAAAGCAACATCACGCTCATGAATCAAATCTGATAATGTAGGAAAGAACCAGGGTTTATCTCGACCCTTTACACGATAAATTTTAAAAGGTGCATGTTTAATTAATGATAGTGAGCCTTTCATAAAAATAATTCCAGGCAAACAAATTCTTCTCCCTATCAAGCTGAGCAAGGTCAAGAACAAAACCTTGTTCACTAAACTGAGCCTTATAGGTTTGGTCTTAGGTAATTTTGGATTTATAACTACACTCTCAGAAATAAAGGTACAGAAGCTGTCACTGGGGCTGTACCCTTTCAAAAAGGTACATGTTTGTACCTAAAGGGTCCATTTTGGTACTTTAAAAGTACATATTAGCAGAGGCGGACAATCCAGGGGTCAGAAAGTAAAAGTCCTGCCATATTTTTGTTCCACCCATGAACTCTGCAGCTGATTTCACCAGAGGAGGAACCAAGTCATTCCTTTCAAGTCACAAGCAAGTCTCAAGTCAAATCCCAAGTCCTCAAAGAGTTAAAGTTAATGAGATAATTAAGTGTCTAATTAAATTATGATTGTGCATTAGTGATGAACACCTGCTGTTATTGAGAATTACAGAGGATCAGATATTAATGTTTTAATGGTTAAAATGATGCCACCATCATGGAGATCAGTGTGTGCTTTAGTTGGGCTCTTGGCCTTTGACTCCTGTGTTAGATCTCTCTTTGCAGCAATACATGTATTGCTGTAAAGTAAAGAGATCATGGCTGCACAATGAGCAGCTGTACTGATTGTTTTTTTTTCATCTTTATGTTGTATGTTTGGGTTTTGAGAAGTCAACCTTGTGAAACAGCATGCGAAGAACTTGTTCTAATAGTTATGATGAATTCATTTGAAATCGACTGTATTTAATGCATATAAACACTTAAACTCTTCTGGTATTTAGACGCACGCAGACATAATGAACCAGTATATGAATCTCAACAATGGTGACAACCAACAAAATTCTTCATGCTGCAATGTATGCTGGGTAAGACCATAGTAAAACTCCCATCATGCACTGCAGTATGAATTATTATTGTCACCACCGTTGAGGATCATATGATAAGTGTTCATGTCTAAAAGCCTGAGCTGATGCAGTTCTTCCTCCTAATATGTAATCACTACAGTAGCGTTTGTTTGATAGGACTTTTTTTCCCTGAAATTCAGTAATAGCTGAATATCACTCAATAAACCAAAGCGAGACACCTTCATGATGCTCATTCAAATGATTTAAAAGCAGAAAGCATAAGCTAATCTGCTACATCAAGTTCTTTGCTGTGAAACAATATTGCACTTGCTTAAAAGCAAATTACTTTGATTTACTAAAAGGGTCAAGAGCCCAACTAAAGCAAACACTGATCTCCATGATGGTGGCATCATTTTAACCAATAAAACATCAACATCTGATCCTCTGTGATTCTCAATAACAGCAGGTGTTCATCACTAATGCACAATCATCATTTAATTAGTCACTTAATTATCTCATTAACTTTAACTCTTTGAGGACTTGGGATTTGACTTGAGACTTGCTTGTGACTTGAAAGGAATGACTTGGTTCCTCCTCTGGTGAAATCAGCTGCTGAGTTCATGGGTGGAACAAAAATATGGCAGGACTTTTACTTTCTGACCCCTGGATTGTCCGCCTCTGCTAATATGTACTTTTAAAGTACCAAAATGGACCCTTTAGGTACAAACATGTACCTTTTTGAAAGGGTACAGCCCCAGTGACAGCTTCTGTACCTTTATTTCTGAGAGTGTATTGCAACAGGCTAACAGCACAGTGATCACTAACATCAAGTGCATAAATGGATGCTGCTGAATATCTATAAGGTGCATTAGTAAAAATTAAATCAAGAAGTGATGATTTATCTGGCTTTTTTACGTTAACATTCAGATTATAGTTTCATGTTTCTTATTGGACATTTTTATCATGTAAGATCCACATTTTTCAAATATTCAGACAGAATTTTTTAGCAACCAGGAAAGCATTTTATCTCTGCATGTGTATTTGTGATGTGTGTCTGTCACATAAATCAGCTCTTCTACATTCTTGTCAGGTTTTTGAATCTTCTGCTGCTGCTGTTTTGCTTTATCAGTTACAGCGGTCAGTATATATATATTTTTTAAAATAAATTGTAACAAATTGGAAAATGTGGAACAGCTGTTATTTTTGGCTCCTTATTGCCTTGATTTATATATTTTTTTTAGAGAGAATAGAAAGAACACTTTTGCTTCTCATTATTGATATTTTGTATCTACATTTGCAGGAACCCCCCCTGTAGGAACCACCCTTATAAGTGTGATAGGGAAAAAGGGAGGAAACGCCATCCTATCGTGTAAATTTGATCACACAGAGATTTCTGATATTGTTTTAAGCAGCCTATCAAAAATCATCCCTATTTGTGAGAACAAAGACTGTGAGAATGGCAGAGCATTTAAAACAAGAAACTGTGACATTATTCTAATGGATTTGAAACTGAGTGATGCTGGGAAATACATTTTAAGAATCTATTACAAAACTACTCAGTCCGTGCTGGAGCAACAAATCAGGACGTACCAACTTCATATTCATGGTAAAATCAAAACTGATCAAAACATCAGCATGTGCTTTCTAGATTTTCTAATAATGATAACAATATAATAATGTTGGCATTTCATGCAGGGCTGTAAATAGGCAGTAATCAGATTACCGAATTCCTATAAAGGCTTTTTAGTGGCTGATTTTTTTTTAAATATCACATTTGGTGCCCAATGCTAAATATGCGCCTATATGGCCTTGATTGATAATGATGAACAATGTCTTTGTGTTTCTCCTCAGATGAGATTTCTGTGAAAATCAGTGAGGAGCTGAAGTTGGACGTTCCCAATGCTGATAAAGTGGAGCATCAGCCCAAATCCAGCACAGAATGGTCGGAGGTTTGGAAAAGAAGCAGCAGGGTTCAGTGCAATCGAATGACTGACACTGATGGAAACCTCATCATTAAAGTGTTTACGGCCAGTGATGCAGGAACATACAGAGTTCTGGACTTTGAAAGAAACATCTTGATCACAGTAACAGTCACAGGTGAATCTCAGTGGATATGCGTAAATATTATTTTAAAAAGTTGACAGCTGAGGTTTATTCATCATGATTTGCAAATTGATGCTTTACTGTGTGACTAACCTTTCAATATCCTCCACAGAATCAAAGGGAAAATTGAATTACATGGCTGATGACAAACCTAATGGTACAGTAAAATAAGCAGGCAATTAACTGCCTTACAAATAAAGTTAATCTGTAAGTTTAAAAAGGAAATGACTTTTTAAAAATTGTATTCTTTTCTTCCCCCTCTAGTTGTTTGGTTTTGGACTTCAACTGTTGTATTGCCTGCATGTGCATGTTTTTGGTTCTGTTGGTTCTTGAACTGTTTTCGTTTCCTGTCATCAAGAAATGTCTGCCTCTGAAAGTGGAACATGATTCCTACGAAGAGGTCCAAATGCAATAAACAGAACATCTAGCAACGTCATTGGTTAGTTCAAATTTGCTTTCAGAGCCAAAAGACCTGCAGAGAATTCTTTGAAAATGTTTGCAATATATATTTAAATTTACAGTACATATGAACACTTGGATTGCATCAAAGAGTCTTGTAAGGATGGCTTTCCTGCTAAGACATAACTCAGGATCAGACACACTGCAATAAAACAACAAAACACACTGCAGAGAAGATCACATACATTGGCTGAGAAAACTTAAAAGATGAGCTGCAAACAATAACCATATGAGCTAGAATTAATAAATTAATTTCATATATATTTAAAATAAAATAATGTATTATTTTTAATAACAAGATTCATAGATGGGATTCCAGTGGAACAAGTAACAAATGTTAAATGTGAAACTTGACAATTTGCTGCCTTTGGCTGAACATATAGATCATACAGTAAGCATTATGGAAAAAAGTGTAGCTGTGGCCAGGAAATGTTCTGCCTTCTTTGGTTTTAAAAGATGTGGTGCAAACATTGAGTATTGCCCAACACTCAAGAGAGAAACATCTAAAAAAACAAACAAAAAAAACTTCAGATTGTTCAGAACAGAGCAGGAGGGTTAGTGCTTCATTTTCTATTTTATGACATGAATAGAAAATTATCATAATTGTTGGTGAAGGCTAAATTACATCTACAACTGATGGTATATTTTTATAAGTTTATAGGCTCAACTCTTTTTAGCATATCCACAAACAAATTTGATGAAACTTTTTTTGTATGTAGAGCTAAATATTCAGATTAATGGAAACACCATAAGACTAAAACATAGAAGAAGTACACTTCGGTGATTTGATCTGAGTAATTGCTTTCCTGTTTTTATCTTTATTTATTTGTATAGATTTTTGTCTTTGTATTGTTTTGTGGATGATTAGCAACCACTGTTACATCTACGGCATTATTTATGAACTAAAGAGCCAATTTGTAAAACTGCATCAAAGATTCAGAACACAGTCTGTGCTGAAATGTGCTGCTCAAACGGTTGAGATCTGTTGCGACTGAAATAACATTAGTCTTCTATATTACCTCGCTGTAAATGTGAAGTTTCTGGTCATTAAATATATGCAAATCTGGGTTGTCACCTGTTAACCCAGTCAACACGTGAGATCACACGATGATCACAGTGACATCACACCATTCTCATACGGTGATCCTCACAGTGTGAGTAATATGTGAGCTCATTGTGAACTCAGAAAGATGAGCGGGGTTCTTACTTATGTTAGACATCTACAAAAGCCCTTATTGAGAATTAACAGATTTAGATGATTATGTTTTATTGTTTTGTTTGACGTTACCATCGTGGTGAGTAGTGTTTGCTTTAGTTGGGCTCTTGACCCTTGACTTTGTAACATTATATTTTTTGGGGGCAGCTCTAACTGTGTTTGAAAAGCACATTTGTTACGGCAAGGAAAACCAAAAAGAGACTGCAACCAGGTGGTGTTGGTTTGTTACTGTGCAGTGATGATAACAGCGCAAACATCACCTAGATTCAGTATGCAGTCTTTGTGAGGAGTTGTCGATCTAAAGTTTTTAGTAATAGCTCTGAGGTTATACAGTATAAAACCCAGCATGTCATAACAGTTTATGAAGGATTTTAAAAGCATGATAAAACACAAACATTTTGAACTACTCTGTCATTTAAACACAAAGAGAGACATCAAGAATCAGTGTATGAATCTCAACAATGGTGACAATCAAAAGCTTCATGCTGCAATGCATGCTGGGTACCTAGTCTCTGTGCACTGAGTGCACTTTGACCTCACATTAGTATGAGCACACAGTGAGGGCGCTGTGAGGTTACACTTTTAGCTCACTGTTACCTCACATTGTGACCTCATCACGAGTATCCTGTGAGCTCATGGTGACATCACTGTGAGATCAAATTGTTGACTGGGAATGTATCCTGGTTTATGATGTCAGTGATTGTTTTTGCAGCTTAATTTTAGCAAATGCTTTTCTTGAACGCTTAAACATTACAAGTGTCAATATGAGGCTAATATGATTGAACTGCATTCTGAGTAAAGTTATTTCACTCTTTTAACTCACATTATGACATAAACAGGGAAAATCAGACACCATTTGCATTTGCAAGCCTTTGTAAAGTATGTTTATAGGGTAAATACTATTAATTAATCAAAAGCAGGTGCATAAACCTTATCTTGTATAAAACATGGAATATTTATGATCATAGACTCTCAAATCACTTAACTGTAGGCCAAGTGTCTAAGCTAATGTAGACTACATGCAGCAGGTTATTAAAAACTACATGAGGAAATCATGAGGATTTTAATGCAATAAATCTAGGCAGGGATGCAACACTTGAACTGGCATAATGCTCTTGAACGCCCCAGCCAGCACACTTATGTGGGGCCCAGATGGGTGGCACCTGGGCTATCTAACTGGGCCCCAGCCAGTTTTGTCCTCAGTTTCCATGAGGGCCCCACATGGGTCAGCCCAGATGAAACAATGAAATGAACTCTGCTCAGTATGCATACTACAGAGTGCTAAAAATAAGACTGAAGCAGCACTGCAGTTCATTAGATAATTAAGTGATTAATCTAGTACTGATTGAGCATTAGTGACGAACACCTGCTAAAGAAAAAGAGACGAGCAGAAACACAACAACTACTATTGACTTCCAGCCACAGGCTGCAAAACAACTGAAGATAAAAGACATTAAATCTCTGAAGATCTCAGCAGAGGAGGATTAAACAACTCCACAAACAGCATTACTAGCATCATTATTACTAACCAGACTGACCTTATTTTTTTGAGAATTACAGAGTTACAGATGTTGGTTTTATTGAAAAGTATATTTGTCACCATTATGGAGAATAGCGTTTGTTTTAGTTGGGTGGTTGGCCCTTAAAGTTTTAACTTTAGCTTTTCTCTGGCTGCTTTAACTGTGTTTGTTATGGCAAGACAAGCAAGAAAAAAAACTGTGATGATGACGATATAATCAACAAGTAATAGCCTGATTCTGGAGACTGATTTCTAATGGCACGGATGATGTGATAATAACATCACATTAATAACACTTGATATGTGGCTGTATACATTCAACAGTGCAGAAGAATATTAAAATATATCTTTCACAAAACGCTTTGAGCTCCTGCCTCACAAACACACAGACATCAAGAATCAGTGTATGAATCTCAACAACAATGACATGATTCATGCTGCAATGCATTCTGGGTGCAGCACACAAAAGTCAACCATGGCTCCCAGCATGCAATACAGCATGAATTGTGTCACCATTGTTGAGATTCGTACACTGATTCTTGATGTCTGTGTGTCTGAAAGAGTTGACAGTTAATAACCCAAATTCAGAATTTCAAATCTGGTTTTTTTTTTTTAGTAATGTGAAAACTTAATCTGTTGATTATAACAAGCCACTTCCGAACAGTGATGAGCTCTATGAAAAAGACTGCTTTATAATGTTAAAATCTTTACGACCACCAATGATCAACCGTTATCAGCTGGTAACCTTTGAGTCTAACTGTCTTTACACATAACATGTTTTCTAAACACATTGTGGCAAAGAAAACAAGCACATAGAGTAACATAAGAGTCAAGAGCTCTATTAAAGCAAACGTTATTCACCATAATGGTGACTTCAAACCAAACTCTTACTTTCAATAAAACATCAACATCTGAACCTCTGTATTTCTCAGTAAGAGCTTCTCCAGACAATCTGACAGAAATAAAGTCAGTCTGGTTAGTAATAATGATGCTAGTAATGCTGTTTGTGGAGTTGTTTAATCCTCCTCTGCTGAGATCTTCAGAGATTTAATGTCTTTTATTTGCAGTTGTTTTGCAGGCTGTGGCTGGAAGTCAATAGTAGTTGTTGTGTTTCTGCTCGTCTCTTTTTTCTTTAGCAGGTGTTTGTCACTAATGCTCAATCAGTACTAGATTAATCACTTAATTATCTAATGAACTGCAGTGCTGCTTCAGTCTTATTTTTAGCACTCTGTAGTATGCATACTGAGCAGAGTTCATTTCATTGTTTCATCTGGGCTGACCCATGTGGGGCCCTCATGGAAACCAAGGACAAAACTGGCTGGGGCCCAGTTAGATAGCCCAGGTGCCACCCATCTGGGCCCCACATAAGTGTGCTGGCTGGGGCATGTGGAAAGACTTTGTGTTTTAGAGTTTCTGCATTGCGATCTAATGATACGATTTAAATGTTGACATGTTTTAAACTCTAAAGCAGAATTGAGAAGTGACATTTTTTCTGTGTTGTGGCTTCAGAAAAGTCACACGAAATATTCAGCTCTAACAGCTTATCTGAGATCGGATTTGCTTCATCATGATCATGGAGAAACAGGAAACAGGCCTTCCTCAAAATTAAAAGTCAGAGTATTCAAGTTAATTATTAAATTCATATGCAAATGATAACAAATAATTCACAAAATCATGTCAAATCAGAATCATTTTCCCACAGCTCAATGTGCGACAGGACAATATTGATCCATACCCTTTAGAAGGTGCCAAATATTCTATGTTCACCTGTGTTATTTTCAGTTTTGTTTTAACTCAAATCTTGCTAAACATTCAGTGGTTTACAAACTTTTGACACCTGAAGATAAGACTCATGCGAAATGTTCACAATCTATATTTTCATGTTTTTAAATATTAATCCAGCTTGTGTGTACATTTAAATTTATTTAACCTTTATCTAAATAGGCAAGTTAATTAAGAACAAGCTCTTATTTTCAATAACAGCCTGGCAAATAGTATTATAAAATTAGGAGCATGGCTAAATCAGTATGCAAACTCTTTCATGCGCTGATATTGCATTGCTGCAATGTAGCACTTTCTTTCAAAAAGTATTTTTTTAATTCTTTCTATTGTGCATTTTTATAGCTTGTTTTATATTAAGTCCAGGGTTTTGAAATGAGCGTTCTGTAGTACAATACTGTATGTTGGTCCTGGAATGAAGTGTTCTTTAAGGTTATATTTACAATGACATGATGAAGTGTCTTCATCATTATCTACTATAGAGAGTTTTTCACTTCCACTATTGCTTTTGAGTGCTTAATCAGAGATTTGCATTATTCGTTATAAATCTGGTTTGTACTGTGAAAAACAAAACAAACAAACCACTTTTATTAGAAACATTTTTGCACAATAAAACCTGTAGTGTAAAATCAACACTACCAGTGTATATATAATCCACACTCAGAGTGTTAAAAAAGTAACACTGAAGCAGTGTTAAAGTTAATGAGATAATTAGTTTAGTAACTGAGTGACGATTGAGCATTAGTGATAAACACCTGCTGTTAACAAACTGAATCACTGAAAGAAAGAGAAAGAAGAACAGAAAAAAGAGACGAGACGAGCAGAAATACAAGATCTACAACTGACTTCAGCCACAGCCTTAGATGAAATCAACACAAGATAAAAGAAGACATTAAATCTCTCAAGATCTCAGCAGAGGATGATTAAACAGCTCCACAAATAGTATTACCAGCTTCACACGTTACTAACCAGATTGACTTTAGATGTTGATGCTTTAGTTTAGTTTGAATTACCATTATCAAGGTCAGTGTTTGCTTTAGTTGGGTTCTCAACCCTTGACTTAAAAGAAATAATTGATTTCTTTCAGAGTATAGTCATTGATTGGTTAGAAATTTTGCTGACATGAAATATACATATCATAAACATGATCCATCAGTTTTAAGATTAATCTGAAATACTTTCAAAAGTAAATCTGCACTAGCAGCTAAAAACTGCATTATCATACAGACACCAAGACTCAGCGTATGAATCTCAATAAGTGTGACAATCAACATATTCAGATAAACAGATCCTCTGTGAACATTACAAAACACGATACTAAAAGTCACATCAAAATAGCAAAACAAAAGGAAATGGTAAGAATAAAAGAAAATACTAAGACAGCTGCATAATTTATTCATGTCGCATTGCATGCTGGGAGCCATGGATGAGTTTTGATTGGTGCTCCCAGAATGCACTGCAACATGGAGCTTTATGTTGATTGTCACCATTGTTGAGATTCAGATGCTGATTCTTGAAATCTTTTTGATGAAGTAAAGCAAAGCTTTCAGTGCAGAATAAGTTTCAGAAGTCTTTCAGATTAATATTAAAACTACTTACCTGGCAGGGAAGACACCATGATCAAGAAGGCGGTTCATCCAGGGCAAATCAATTCAAAGCCTTTTGACGATTCATTTTTCCTCTCGGGGATTTAAGAGCTAGAATGTCGGTGCAAGGATAACGACGGAATGCTGCAAGATTTGTGTTATTGGAGGATCTGGAAATGAACCATTTGACCTTTAGCAGAAGGATATTGAAAAGTGAATTGGGATTTAATCCTTCCCAGCTGGACTTCGTCTTTGCCTTACCGGGTAGGAAAACTTTTGAAGTGATATTTACTACCCTGTTGCTATATGAACAATGTCTGGAAAGATTTCAAAGAAAGAAGAATGAGTCTGCTTGTTTTCAAAAGATTGATTTGATTCCTTTGGCTGAGAGAGAACTCAGAATTGTGATTGTGGTGATGTTTTCAAAGAGGATTAAGCTTGAGGATATTTCTACATGGCTTTCATTGCATTGTTCAGTTACAAATTAAAGATGTAGATGGAGTCAAGACAGGAGCCTCAAGATTCCATGTTCGTTTGAGAACTAACGAGAAAGGTAAGCTCTCCCACCTGCCATCCATGATCCAATTAGGCTCGATTAGAGGCTTTGTGTTCTACAATGGCCAACCTAAGGAGTGTAGGAAATGTGGATCTTTGAGCCATCTGGCTTGCTCTGCACCTATGAAGTGTAATTTGTGTGGGGCAATTAATCATAGATCTAGGGACTGTCCATCGGCTTATGTAAATAAAGCTCGTCAGCAAATTGGGGCGACCCAGGAAGGGGAGATAAATCTCCCTGAAGTACTGGAGACGGAGGAGGACTTTTTCAGTGATCGTCAGCCTTTAGTGCCAAACACTATGGAGGAACAGTGTGTGGGAGTAACTTTGAGATAATCCTTATCCTCAAACTTAATTGAAGAGGATTTAGGAGTGTCAGGAGGGAAAAGTGATGTAGAACCTAAAAAAAACGTTCCACTGAAGCATGAGTTACATCAAGAGTTGAACGAGCTTGACTCTCTCACAGAGTTCCCCCCTTTGGGTCAACCTTCATCAAAGCAGAATTCCCAGTCCTTAAATCGGAATATCTTACTAGATGCTTTAGCGTTTCTTCCAACATCGTTGCCCCTATTGTCAGACTCCTCTTCAGCAGGAGATACGGTAGAGGAAGTAAGAAGTCCTTCCCCAATTACCAGAGTCTCGCATGGAATACAGGACCAAGAGGATTCATCGGATCAGTCAGCCTTATCTTCTAACTCAACTCCTTTTCTTGATTCTAGTGAAATGTCTGCCTTTTCTTACACAATGCAAATGAGCAAAGAATTACTTCCAGAACAACCTGATCTCACAGAATTCCGTGTAATGTTCACGGACTTAATTAACCTCCGAATCTGTGGTGGTATCACGGAATCGCCGAAAATTCCGTGATGGGCTCACAGAAGGCATCAGCCGTGGTCCATGCACGGATTCACTGGTTCAACACCAGCGCTGCATCGGACCACATAAAAAGAGTGACTCCGATGTATAATTGAATCGATTTGTTACCCTTTGTTCTTTAAACATTTCCAAGAATTTACCAATTTTCAGGACCATATCAAAAGGAGGGACATTTGGTATGTTCCATAACTTATTGGTTACATTGGCTGGCAATTTCTGCCCATCTCTTAAAATATAGTCCCCTATACCTTTTAAACTATATAATTACTGATTTCACTGGGATCTCATATCTTTGAAAAACACATATTCCTAGATTTTCATAGTGCTTCTTTAAAAACATTTATAATTACCCACCACCGAATCCATTTTTCACAATGAACCTTTTCCAATTCTCCATACCAAATATCACCTTCACTTGGCACTCTGTACAATTTATGTAACCATAATCTACACAGTAAAACCTCCAGTGTTAAATCAGCACTCCCAGTGTATATATAATCCACACTCAGAGTGTTAAAAAAGTAAAACTGAAGCAGTGTTAAAGTTAATGAGATAATTAGTTTAGTAATTGAGTGATGATTGAGCATTAGTGAAGAACACCTGCTGTTAACAAACTGAACCATTGAAAGAAAGAGAAAGAAGAACAGAAAAAAAGAGACGAGACGAGCAGAAATACAAGATAAAAGAAGACATTAAATCTCTGAAGATCTCAGCAGAGGATGATTAAATAACTCCACAAACAGCATCACCAGCTTCACACGTTACTAACCAGATTGACTTTAGATGTTGATGCTTTAGTTTTGTTTGAGTTACCATTATCGAGGTCAGTGTTTGCTTTAGTTGGGCTCTTGGCCCTTGACTTAAAACATTATAATTACCTTGGCTGCTATAACCGCGTGTTTGTTTATACATGCTAGTTATGGCATTTGGTTGTTGATGGTTAGATTTCTATAAAGAAATCACCAGCATTTAGTGATTTCCGTAGCTGATTTCATTCAGAGCATCCTCATTGATTGATTAGTTTGTTTTTTTATTTTGCTCACATAAAATATAGCGTTTCATCCATCAGTTTTAAAATTAATTTGAAAGACTTTTAAAAGTAAATAGGCACTAAAAGGTTAAGACTGCATTATCATACAGACATCAAGACTCAGCGTATGAATCTCAACAATGGTGACAATCAACATATTCAGATAAACAGATCCTCTGTGAACATTACAAAACACGCTACTAAAAGTCACAACACAATAGCAAAACAAAAGGAAATAGTGAGAATAAAAGAAAATACTAAGACAGCTGCATAATTTATTCATGTCGCATTGCATGCTGGGAGCCATGGATGAATTTTGATCGGTGCTCCCAGAATGCACTGCAACATGGAGCTTTATGTTGATTGTCACCATTGTTGAGATTCATTCGCTGATTCTTGAAGTCTGTTTGATGAAGGAAAGTAAACTTTCAGCGCAAAATAAGTTTCAAAAGTCTTTTAGATTAATCTTAAAACTGCTAGATCTTAAACGATGTATATAATCTCAATAACAAAATTAACTAACAAATCTACCAGTGACTACACTCCAAATTACACCCGTTATTCAAGCCACTATACATCTTTATTGAAATGTAGCCAGCCCTGATTACATTTTCTCTAGGCTTTTTCTTTTCTTTTTTGCCATAACTAACATGTCTAAACAAACATGCGGTTATAGCAGCCAAAGAAATTATAATGTTTTAAATCAAGGGTCAAGAGCCCAACTAAAGCAAACACTGACCTCGATAATGGTAACTCAAACAAAACTAAAACATCAACATCTAAAGTCAATCTGGTTAGTAACGTGTGAAGCTGGTGATGCTGTTTATGGAGTTGTTTACTCATCCTCTGCTGAGATCTTGAGAGATTTAATGTCTTCTTTTTTCTTGTGTTGATTTCATCGAAGGCTGTGGCTGAAGTCAGTTGTAGTTCTTGTATTTCTGCTCGCCTCGCCTCTTTTTTCTGTTCTTCTTTCTTTCTTTCAGTGATTCAGTTTGTTAACAGCAGGTGTTCTTCACTAATGCTCAATCATCACCAATTACTAAACTAATTTTCTCATTAACTTTAACACTGCTTCAGTGTTACTTTTTAACACTCTGAGTGTGGATTATATATACACTGGGAGTGTTGATTTAACACTGGAGGTTTTACTGTGTAATAAAATCCCAAACCCTCTGGGCATAAGCTAACTCCCAGAAACAGTGTCTTATTGTCTCTTCTTCTCCACAGTTTGTTCTAGGACACAGAGAAAGGTGAGAGCAACCTCACCTCTTCAAGAAAGCCCGGGTGGGTAAACAGTTTTGTACAGTTTGCCAAGCAATATCTTTATGGTGATTAAACAAAAAATCATAATTTACGTTTCTCCAAACCGTAATACATTCTGATTCAATGAGATGACCTATTGGAGTCATTTTAAATACAGATGAGGATAGCCTCTCCTCCACCAACTGTCTATTTAAACTCTCAATCTGAATGTTTGACCAAGATGCTCTCTTTAACATCTGCATTATTCTATTATACATAGCCGGTCTAGTTTCTGCATAGGGAGAATTTTGAGGCATTCTCGTATTCCACAATAGTAGTGTTATAGGTCCACACAATGTCAACTTTTTTTGATTGATGACCGACAGCTGTTGACCTTTGACCTTAGGGATTAACTTTATGACCTTTTAATGAATGCAGCTGTGTTATGACATGTGTTATGACAGGTGTTATGACATGTGTTTGTAATATATCATGTTTATGTATCCTCATCCGTGAAATAAGAGAGCGGTTACATTGTTCGTTAATGCGTAGCAGCTGTTTGTGATATAACTTACCGGACCTACGATTCGTAACGCGACATGTGTTTGTAATGCATCATGTTTATGCATCCTGAAATAAGACAGCGGTTACATGGCTTGTTAAAGTGCAGCTGTTTGTGATATAACTTACCGGACCTACGATTCGTAACACGGCATGTGTTTGTAATGCATCATTTTTATGTATCATGAAATAAGACAGCGGTTACATGGTTTGTTAATGCGTAGCAGCTGTTTGTGGTATAGACCTCTGGTTCGTAACGCGACATCTGTTTAAATTGGATAGATGGGACAGCAGGTGTTCTTATGCGGTGTCACGCCGTCCCAGTTTCGGACAGCCTGCATGGATGTGAGAAAGAGGTATTGGTTTAAGGACAAGATATAAGGACAAGAGATAGTTCTTAAAATTCAAGGTGATTTATTGTTATGAGTAATAATACAATAAAATAACTCTCACACATTCAGGAAGATATACCAGACTAGAGGAACCAGGGGTCATCTCTCTCTCTCTCACACACACACACACACGCACACACGCACGCACGCACGCAGCACGCACGCACGCACACGCTCAGGCAAACTATACCAGACTATAGGAACCAAGAGTCAAATATGGAAAATATTGAGTAACGTTAGATAAAAATATACGGATACTATATACTATATTCTATATACAGATACGGTCATCTGGCAGCTGCTTGGCTTACTCCTTGATTAATTATAGAGGTTCAAACACTTACACTAGTTTTAGGTGACGCTAAAAATATAAAAATGTACATTTTTCCAGGAGCGGGAAAAGAGATTGTCGTATTAGGGTTAGGATCAATTATAAATTTATAGATTATAAACACCAAATGGCAAAAATAAAATAAAATAAAATAATATATATATATATATATATATATATATATATATATATATATATATATATATATATATATATATATATAAGTAGACCAAAGGATAAGAGCTATTGTCCCGGACATGTCTGGACTTGCCATAGATGTAGTGATTTTAATTCTCCATCATTACCTACAGTAAACCTATCCATCACAGTAAACTTTCTACATTTATTTTTCATTAAAATTTTCAAAAACATAATTTTGTATAATTTATCATTTAAAAAGTCGTTATGCTCATGGAGACAAATTTTGCAGAGGTCAATCATTTGGACTATTACTACACATATGGTTTGGGGACACTCCATAATTACTCCGTAATTAATGTTTTGTTTTGTTTTGTTTTTTACTTTACAGATTCTAAACACTCTCAGAAATAAAGGTACAGAAGCTGTCACTGGGGCTGTACCCTTTCAAAAGGTACATGTTTGTACCTAAAGGGTCCATTTGGTACTTTAAAAGTACATATTAGTAATATGTACTTTTAAAGTACCAAATGGACCCTTTAGGTACAAGCATGTACCTTTTGAAAGGGTACAGTTCAGTGACAGCTTCTGTACCTTATTTCTGAGAGTGTACAGAAGCTGAAAATGAGAAAGGACAAGGAGCCATGCACAATATGGAGAAAAAAAATAACAGAAACAAATGAACTGTTAAAACACAACATGTTCACAAATGCAAAAATGGAAGTTCTGAATAAGTTCAAGGACTTAAAGGTATCTGAATTTCACAAATTCTCAATTTTGTTGAAACATATTTGCTGCGCTCTTTCTAAAGATACTTGCAAACAACACAAAACTGTCTTCTTTTGCTAGATATCTTGTATTTTCTGTTGTTTCTTTCTAAAGGATTACATATGCAAGACCCTTGAATCTGAGCTAAAGAGATCAATGGAACACTCACTTTCACAAACCAGCAAAATCACCCTGATGGGTAAGAGAGAATTAAACAGCATGAACAGTTTTTAGAAACAATCTGATGCACAGTAAAGTACTTGAGTGACTACTCTAAATATTGGCCTTATCTAAATCATCACAAACATTAAGACTTAATCCATTAAAATCAGTCTGAACACCCAGTAATATGTATTTTGTGTCTTTTCTAGATGCCTCCAAAGAGATTGAAATGCTGGAGAGTCTGTCAAGGCAGCTGTCTGAGGTCATCATTTAAATGCAAGGACAAGAGAAACAACATCTCAGCAGTTATTTTTAGTATAAAAGTTAGTTATTTTTTATTCCAATCCTTTAAATTGTTGGACTAAACATTTGACTGTTTAACTAAACGCATAAGAAAAACTATTTTGAGGTGTAGACTACTGCTATATACAACTAAACATAGGCTAAAGTAGAATATTAAAATTAATCCTATGTTGCTTCATATGGATTGTAACTTGCATGTAGTTCACTGATTATGATAAGGTTTAAATTCTAAATCCAGTTAATACACAATGAGAAGCATTTATTTTGTATGTATACCATATCAAGGTGTCTAAATTCACATTAATTAGTATGTTTTATCTGATATGTTCATTACGTGTTGTAAATAAATATTCATTCAAATATTAATTAATTATAAACAACAAAACATTTAATTAACATTCATGTAGGTGTTAACAATGTTAATTTTTAGTTGTTGATACCTAATCCATTAACTAATGTTAAATAAACTTCTTGAAATGAACTGTGATAGTTGTACTTGTGTACACCACGATAGCATATGTATTCAGAAAAACAGTAAGACTAATCTTAATAAAAACTTTCTGATGTGCTATTATTCAGTATTTATTAAATGTGTGGCATTTAATATGTACTCTGATGATGTACAATGTTCCATTTTAAAATGCTTTCTCCTATCCCACTTTAATATTCAGAGATAACTATAAGTCATTTGTAGACTGACTTCCTTGAAGTGTGTCCACACTCAAAATATACATTGTCCCAAAGCAGCAAAATAATTGTGGTAGATAGGAAGTGAGAGAATAAAGATGAGAAAGTACCAGCAGAAGGATGTAGAGAAGAGGCAGAAAGCGATTTATTCATCAGAAACTTACAACTGAACAGTGATGCTGAGTGTAATGAGGATTTAGCTTCAGTGGAGTTGGGATCCATGTGCGGCTTTATTTATAAAGGAAGTAGTTTTAACAGGCAGTGGTCAATCTCCAGTAACAGTATGTAACGGGGCGTGTTTCAGGAACTACAAATCCCATCAGCTTCAGTTCTATAAAAGGAAGTGATGAGATCTGTTCTTCCATTTCCGCCCTTTGGTCTCCGCTGACGATTTATGAATGGAAGTCGCGCCAGATCCAAGCTGGTTTACGTGTTGCATGGTGGCAATAGACCAAATGTAAGGATCGTTTGTGCAGTTACATGTCAAAGAGTGGAACATTGTTGAGTGTTGAACACGGTGCATCGTTAGGAGGTAGTAGTTTTATTAGCCGATGATTGCGTGGCCATGTGTTTTAACACGTGTTTTATTAATCATGTTATTTTGTTTGTTTTTAGTATTGTGGCTGGATGGTTACCCGAGTGTCATAACCCAAAATAACGGATGGTAGAGGTATATTATCTTTATTTTTATTTATAGGGTTTAAAAAGGGAGTTTTAAATGTTTTTAATTATTTTAATGTTTTTCTTGATTGTTTAGTTTCTTTTAAAATGGTTTGGGTATGTGACTTTTCCTTTTATATTGTAAAATATTTCTTTTTAGTAATTGATTGTGTTTTCCCTTACAGGGATGCACGATTACCGTTTATTTTCGGTTGAATTATTGTTGAGATTGTGTTTTTTTTCCTTTTTGGTTGGATGTTGGACCAGAGTTGGTTGAGGGAGAACTGAGGTCACACCAAAGACAAAAAAAAGTGACTAAATAGATCATAGTCATCTTATAGGGTTGACTTACTTGTTCTATTTGCATTACCCACTGTTAATATTATTGTATGTTTTGTTTTTTGTTGTAGATTTCTTTTTGACCTGACGGTGGCTGCGGGGTTGCCTTCACTGGTGGATTGCAGTGGTGTGGTGGTTTGGTCACCTTATTTCCCTTTCCTTTTAGGTCTGTAGTGTGATTTGCCGTGAGCTTGGTTGCAGTGGGAGCACATTGGTTTGTATGCCCTTCTTGTCTTCACAACCTAGGTAACCTGTGGCCATCTGCGGGTTTTATTTGTTTTTTTTTCTATTTTATTTTCTTTTTATTTACTTTTCTGTGTGGGTAATTGTATTAATGGTCTGCAGCATCCTTTTAACATGTTAATGTTTATATTATTTTCTTTTGAATAAATATGTTTAAGGCTTCACTACCGCCTTCTGCCTGATTATTTCCCTCTTTGGGGTCATGATGTTACAAGTATGTAAGGATGAAAGAACCTCTGATACTTTGATCTCCTGAGAAACGTCTTAGGTTACGTATGTAACCCCAGTTCCTCGAGGGAATGAGACACTGCGTCCAAGACAACCCAGTCTCATATAAAAACGTACCCTGACTACGTTGGTCCAAAGTGCAAAACGTAGAGGGGTTACAATAACGGCCCTTGAATTGTATGACTGTTACGTTTTTTTTTGCCTATTCTTTTCCTATTGTTTTACGTCCAAGTCACGTGACTTTCAAGATTCCGGCCGTGAGAACAAAAAACATGGCGGACATTTCTCTCATTTTTTGTGAAAAAATCAATATTTTGAGTTAGTTTCTGCATAAAAATAAGTTTTGATTGCATTTCTAGCGAGAAATATATATTTTATTTTCATAATATTCACTGAGTGAATGTACACAATCACTCGCTTGCTCGTTGTTGTGAAGATTTTTCAGATCTCGCCAGAATAATGTGAAACTGCAACGTTTTGGTTGCTATGGACGCTGTTATCGGTGGATGGATGGATGGATGATTTTCCTCCGTCTGACGGATCAAACCCTCGCCCACTATATGCGTTGTGTCTGAGGTTGATTTGCTGATCAACACATTAATCCATGGCAGCGGGAGAAACTAATGTTGACAAAGTGACGAGTTACGAAGAAGTACTTTTAGCTTGGAATCAATGTTAGTCCAAGAATATGGACTGGCGTGTTATTTGTGGTATTACTCCCCGATCACGATATTTCACTAAATATCCAGGCAGTGTTCCACTGATGACGTTTCTTATGACATATTCAGTGCTGCCACCACGTGTGTGGTCTTAGTAATAACTTATTTCTGGTGTATGATCAAGTTTTTCTCTGCATGGAGGTTAATTAATTGTATTTATATTATTTGAAGTATGCAATATCTATCTATCTATCTATCTATCTATCTATCTATCCGTGAAGGAGAGAGATGATCTGTCAAGCTTTTGCAAACAGCATGTGTTCTCTGGTTTGCTACAAAGTGGGAGTCTTTCAGGCTTTTGAATTTTTTTTTAATATACTGTAAACAACATACACATAGCTTATGGAACAAAACAATGGGATTGAACATTTCCTTAATTCGTGGTGTTCTCCTCCGTCACCCACTGTGGCGGCCAAGTTTTCTCACTATAATAAAAAGAGATTGTTATTAATTTAGGTCTTTACATCAGCCATGAATTAAATTCAAAACAAACATGACAAGGTTAAGGGCAATGAGGAACAGCAAGCCACCCCTTCATTCAGTAAGTTTATAAACTTTCAGTAACCTGATAACAGTAAATACCTGCCTATGGTAATATTTTGGTTAAGGTTTGAATATGCATTACCTACGGTGTAGCCGTTTATTTGAAATCATATACCTCTGCTCTGAAGGTATCCATTGTAAAAGACCTCTGCAATTTGCTGCACAATAATAATCTCGAAAATTTGGTCATGAAAGACCTCCCAAGTCTTTGGACTTTTGTAAATGCCTTTAACCAATGTGTGTTACTTTATCATCCCAATGTCAACATCTAATTAAAATTATATGTGAAGAAAAAGGAAATCCTTGTTCAGAATAAATTGGTGATTATGTCCAACATATGTCTCTCAATTATGGCAGTCAGGTTTATCTGCCTTAAAGGTCCCATGGCATGGATTATTTCATTATTTTATAATGTTTCCTGGGGTACCCTTATAATGTTAGTATGTTTTTTTAGTTCAAAAATTGTCATAATTTAGAAATAAAAGTCATTTTTCCTAGCCTGATTTTAGCCTCTGATTTGAACGCTCTGTTTGAAGGGGCGTGTCTGCTGTGAGACCTCATTGTAAACGCCCACTCCTGTGAATGGCTGGCATGCTTGCATATGAAACAGCGAGCATTAGATGTGGAACTCTCTCGAAGAGTGCCCACAGCCGCCCACAAATACAAGCCAAGGCTATTACTTTAAGTTTTGAAGTACTAAGAATTAGGCTATTCCAATCAAAACTATGATAAATTGTACATACCAGAGTGAACAGGGCTCCCATTCCACCAACTTCATTTGGATCCCCTGAAAAAACATCAAAGTTAGGGGGTTAAGGGGTTTCCAGTTGTACATCTAAGACTTTTAATTATTGTAAAGCTAACCTTCTGCTTTTTGCAGGGGATCACCCTCTTCACTGGGTAGTAAGGTTCCCCTTCTAGGATCCCATGGTTACATTCTGAAAGACCAAAAAAAGTACATGAGTTTGACCTCATACATCTTCATCAATTAATTAAAAAACAGGCAACACATGATATAGTTATGACTTAAGTATATCTGGCTAAGACAAAAGAATCACTGTATTTGAAGTCTGATTTGAAATGGTGAAATGTAAATCTAGGAAAGCTTAATAACCTTTGGGTGATTTTTTCCCCCTCAGTTTCTTCCTTGTAGACATGTCTGAGGCTGCAGAATTCTTCTGCTTCTTTTTATTGTTTGCAGACATATCTGTTGAGATTAAGGAAATGTATCTGTGAAGAGCTGTTATTACAATGAATACTGGTCTAAATACCTTTATTCCAATAACAAATATATAATATCACATTACAATTGGAAAGATATAGATTGTAATCATTCACAGTAAAACCTCCAGTGTTAAATCAACACTCCCAGTGTATATATAATCCACACTCAGAGTGTTAAAAAAGTAACACTGAAGCAAGTTAATGAGATAATTAGTTTAGTAATTGAGTGATGATTGAGCATTAGTGAAGAACACCTGCTGTTAACAAACTGAATCACTGAAAGAAAGACAAAGAAGAACAGAAAAAAAAGAGACGAGACGAGCAGAAAAACAAGATCTTAAATCTCTCAAGATCTCAGCAGAGGATGATTAAACAACTCCATAAACAGCATCACCAGCTTCACACGTTACTAACCAGATTGACTTTAGATTTTGATGTTTTAGTTTTGTTTGAATTACCATTATCGAGGTCAGTGTTTGCTTTAGTCTTGACCCTTGACTTAAAACTTTACAATTACTTTGGCTGCTATAACTGTGTGTTTGTTTAGACATGTTAGTTATGGCGAAAAGAAAAAAAGCCAAGCGAAAATGTGATCAGGAGTTGGTTATGTTACTAAAGACATAATCAGCGTATAGTGGATTGAATAACTGATTTTACTTTGAGTATAGTCACTGGTAGATTTATTAACTTATTTTGTTATTGAGATTGTGTAGTTTAAGACCTGACAGTTTTAATATTAATCTAAAAGACTTGAAATTTATTTTGCACTGAGAGTTTACTTTTCTTCATCAAACAGACTTCAAGAATCAGTGAATGAATTTCAACAATGGTGACAATCAACATAAAGCTCCAATCAAAACTAATCCATGGCTCCCAGCATGCAATGCGACATGAATAAATTATGCAGCTGTCTTAGTATTTTCTTTTATTCTTACTATTTCCTTTTGTTTTGCTATTTTGTTGTGACTTTTAGTAGCGTGTTTTGTGATGTTCACAGTTGATCTGTTTATCTGAATATGTTGATTGTCACCATTGTTGAGATTTATACGTTGAGTCTTGATGTCTGTATGATAATGCAGATTGAATCTTTTAGTGGCAATTTACTTTTAAAAGTCTTTCAAATTAATCTTAAAACTCATGGATCAAGCTTTATATTATGCAGAAAAAAAAACAATCAATGACATGCTCTGAATGAAATCATTTATAGAAATCACTAAATGCTGGTGATTTCTTTATAGGAGTCTAACCAGCAACACCCGAATGTCATAATTAACATGTCTAAACAAACATGCTGTTATAGCAGCCAAAGAAAATGTAATGCTTTAAGTCAAGGGTCGAGAGCCCAACTAAAGCAAACACTGACCTCAATAATGGTAACTCAAACTATTTCATCGAAGTCTGTGGCTGAAGTCAGTTGTAGTTCTTGTATTTCTGCTCGTCTCGTCTCTTTTTTTTCTGTTCTTTCTCTTTCTTTCAGTGATTCAGTGATTCAGTTTGTTAACAGCAGGTGTTCTTCATTAATGCTCAATCATCACTCAATTACTACACTAATTATCTCATTAACTTTAACACTGCTTCAGTGTTACTTTTTTAACACTCTGAGTGTGGATTATATATACACTGGGAGTGTTGATTTAACACTGGAGGTTTTACTGTGTTGAAATACATGGAAATTGTTTAACCATATGCTGTATGGTCACTTCTTCGCTCTACCAAGGGTTATAGACTACAAGATGTACACACAGGTGACCAATTGAAGGAAAAGCCTGGAAGATGAGGGGAAAAACAATGAATGTAGATCCTCCTACACATATTACCTTTATCCTATAACCTCAATATTGATGGGAGATGTGTCTTCCAGACTGATAATGCTTAAATTCACAGAGAACAGTGTCTCACAGAATGATTTACTAAGTATGAAGATTTTGTCAATCTGATTCAATGGGTTTTACAAACCCCATTTTCAGTGAAGCTGGGTCAACTGTAAAACGAAAATAAAAACATAATACAACGATTTGCAAATCATTTTCAACCTATATTAAATTGAATACTCTACAAAGACAAGCTGAAAAAAATTATTGTTTTTTAGCTAATATTAACTCATTTTGAATTTGAGGCCTGCAACATACTCCTAAAAACCTGGGACAGGATCAGGACTGGGAATGTTTGGAACATTCCACAGGTGAACAGGTTCATTGAAAACACGTGAGTGTCATGATTAAAAGGGGCATCCCGGAATTCATTCACAAGCAAGTCATCCTTGGTTGTGAATGACTGAGCCTTCTGGGGATGCTATGTGATGGTGGGAATCACTACTGTAAAGGATATTAACGTGGGCTCAGGAACACCTTGGAAAACAATTGTCAGTTAACACAGTTTGTCGCTACTACAAGTGCTATGAGTGCGGTCCACATTTGAAATAGTTTTTGGAAATCATGGACGTCGTGTTCCTTGGGATAAAGAGGAAAAGGACCACCCAGATTGTTATCAGCGCTAAATTCAAAAGCCATGGGGGTGTGTTAGTGTCCATTGCATACCCATGCCCCATGACATTCAAAATGAGTGAATCTTTGCAAACAAACAATAAAGCTTTTCAGTTTGAACATTAAATATCTGGTCTTCGTTGTATATTCATTGAATATAGGAACTTCACTGGAACAGGGGTTTGTATGATCATCAGAGGCCTAAGTGTATAAACACATATAAACAAACTGAGAAATAAGAAACTGATTACGATGACAGAAATCCACGCTCACCACAGAATATGAAAGCTTGCTAAGTTACACCATATTTTGAGTTGATTATCATTTATTATTTCATGGCTTGGTTAAATTCTATCAGAATGCGGTCTGTTATTTCTTGATAACAGACCACTGCTAAGTATAACACACCCGTTGCCATGAAAAACAGAGCGTTGCCATGGACACGGTGTTCTTTAATGGAAGCAATACAATCGTTTTAAAATCAATAAACTCCTTTTTAAATCAATATTTTGTGTCAAATTATTGATTTATTTGGTAGGTAGCCATGTAATAAGCGGGATAATGTATAGCGAGGCGGTTGTTATAGCGAATACAACCCCTTCAGGCTGATTCAAGTCCCAATCAGCCTGTCGTGGTTGTATTCGCTATAACAACCGCCTTTGCTATACATTATCCCTTACTTAACAGAAACCAGCATAGGACGGAATTGTTACAGCCATGTATTTTGATGTGTGTGTGTGCACATACTGAGCTTGTCCATATACACAGTAGACTGAAGTGAATTCTATACAGCTAAAAATGAGGCACCAAAGACCTACAGCAGACTTTGGATGAGCAACATTGCTCTCCATCATCATCAGTCCTACTAGATTGAAGCTGTTCTGGTGGCACATTGTGGCCGATACCACCTCAGTAATTCACTTGCCAAAAGTTTGTTTTTGTTTCAGCATCTGTCAATCATCCTGTCAGAATTTTGAAACGTTATATTTCCCTTTAGTAATTTTTGAAAGGCAAGTTATCCAGACCTACATATAACAGTAGTTACTGGTATAACACCTCAGAAGTCACCTCACAGTGGTGGACTGGATGGGAGGAGGACTGGTAGTGCGCTGGATGGTGGACTGGATGGGAGGAGGACTGGTGGTGGAATGGATGGGAGGAGGACTGGTGGTGGGCTGAATGGTGGACTGGATGGGAGGAGGACTGGTGGTGGGCTGGATGGTGGACTGGATGGGAGGAGGACTGGTGGTGCGCTGGATGGGAGGAGGACTGGTGGTGGAATGGATGGTGGACTGGATGGGAGGAGGACTGGTGGTGGGCTGGATGGTGGACTGGATGGGAGGAGGACTGGTGGTGGGCTGGATGGGAGGAGGACTGGTGGTGGAATGGATGGTGGACTGGATGGGAGGAGGACTGGTGGTGGGCTGGATGGTGGACTGGATGGGAGGAGGACTGGTGGTGGGCTGCTGGTTAGTAAAACCTAAATGGTACAAAAAGAGGAAATTATTCACCTCCTGTAATAAGAACAAATGTCCCCTTTTTTCCTAGCAGGGACTGTGCTCCATAAGTAAACGTCCAGTACATTTTTCTTTTGTATTCTTCTGTCTATAAATGCTGCCCTATGGACTATATGCTCTCTTTAGAACAGAGGCGAGGCTGATTTTGTACTCTGGTGCAAATTGTAGGATCTCATTATCTCATGTGAAGTGGAGATATGTGTTTATAGTTTTTTGAAGTTTAATTGAGAAATGCCTCTTGCTGTTGACTCTTTTGCTATGTATTACTAGTACAGACGCCTATTCTTGATATCAACAATTTAATTGTCACTAGTGGCAATGTTCATTTCTGATATCATGAATGTGATTGTTACTAGTAAGAAAGCCATTTTAAATATCAGAAATTATATTGATATCAGAAATGCATTTTCAGATATCAGAAATAACAAATGTAGCATGTTGAAATACATTTACTGATATCAAAAATTAACATTTAAACTAGTAACAACTAAATTCTTGATATCAATAATTAACATTTTAACTATAGTGAAAATTTAAATAAGGCTTGCCTATTGCCATTCCCAGGATATAAATTATTGATATCAAAAATTAACATTGTTACTAGTGAAAATGTAATTGTTGATATTAAGAATTAACATTGTTACTAGTAGAAATCTAATTCCTGATATCAAGAATAAACATTTAAACTAGTGAAAATTGAATTGTTGATATCAGGAATTCATATCCTGATAATGAAAAAAAGTTAAAACGGCTTGCCTAGTGTGTGCGTGTGTGTGTGTGTGTGTGTGTGCATGAGTGTGTGCGTGCGTGTGATAGAGAGAGATTGTGTGTAAGTGTGAGAGAGTTATATACTAGTCAACCATGCCATCCAATAAAGCACTGCACACACTTTTGTTGTCTACTTAAATCTAACTGTAACATTAGATGCATTGTGTAGCCTATTGCTGTGGCAGATATAAATGATTTGCATGACTGTGTTAGGTCATCCTGGCATAAAACCCTCTAAAATCATTAAGATAAAAAAATTGTCAAACAATCCTCATTTTGATCATTATTTACACACACACACACTTGAAGCCCTCAAAGTGCTCTCTGAACCAGAGCCTGTTACAAAATGTGAAAAAAATAAAACTTTGTCATAGAGCTTAACTAAATACATCAATGGAAAGGTCTTGACCTGGAGAGTAACATATATCAATTGGTTCTATATTATTCCTGCTTTGAGATATTGACCTTTGAACCTTAACCACAGGGCATATTTGAAGGCTTATAATTATGGGACAAAAAGGGTTATATACATGAGACCAACTGTTATAGAAAGGTGTTGACATGGGTTATAAGTTCAGCATAGTCACCAAGGAGTGTGGTGGGGGGGATGGGGGGCTATGGTGTAAAAATACAAATTCCCCATTGAACAAGACGATATTTAAAGTCTGATGCCAAAAATGTGTTTGACATCCCCTCAACCCCCTGGAATGCCACCAATTAAGTATTTACAACTTCCAATTGTAGGGAAAACCCTGAGTTTTAATAAAAACTACAACTCCCTAGACCCCTCTTCAGTGCTTGTGTAGACATCAGCACCCCAGTTGTAGTTCCTCCGTTTTAGGGTTGTGCTAGGGTTGTGAAAACATATATCTACTCAAAATAGCAAATATCACAAACTGTCTAATGAATAATTATACTGCATGTATATGATCTATGCTAAGAAAATACAAAAATGTTTGTTTAATGACGATAGTTTAACTAAAACATGAGACCAGTGCGCCAACTGCTCTGCTCACGTGACGCAAAGCGGACTGTCCTCATCTCCATAGTAACGGCCACGGCCAATGTTGCTACTTCCGCTATCAAAAATGTAAAAAAAAAAACACACAAATTTATTTTTCATAAGGTGTGATTATTAAAACCGTCATATTTTACGTCAATCTACTGTAGTGCTGCGTTATAAAACACAAATATATTTAAGACAAGAGATATTTAATTTTAATGTCCGACGTTTTTGTTTTCCCAACAGGGACCTCGAGAGTCACATGATTGAGACACAAAATAAAACATTTAAAAAATTTAACAATCACACAGTTTGCGAAAGAATTGACCCCTCCGACACTATCTTTTTTAACATCGGGCTTGACAGCTGTCTGCCTTAAGCGCCTGCAGTCCTAGCCTGGATGACGTCAATCAGTTCGCTGTGATTGGCCGCCTCGTCCAGCGGTAATCACCTTCCCCACGTGAGCAGTTGACAGCCTCATAAATATGAAGCCTAAAATATAAATTTCGCCCTAGTGGCTTGCTATCGTACAGGTAATATGAGTGAGTTAACACTGACAAAGGCTAAATAATATATAATAATATAATCAATATAATAATATATGTCTATTAATATATTACTTATAGGATACAATATTCATTTTAATTTTACAAGAGCGTCTGGCCCTGATAGTGTCTGCCGAGAAATGTTTTGGCCGTCGGACAAGTGTAGTTGATGACCACTGCCTTAGAATATAGGCCTAATACTACAGACTTACTTGAAAGGAACAACTCACACAATGGGATAAAACAGTAAACTGACAAAAGAGACATGACTATAGTTGAAACAACAGTTCACTTTACTGGGTGAAATTAATAAAGTAGGCTTTCTAGAGCTAAGAGACTATGCCCTGTTCAAAATAAAGACTATATTTCTAAAGATAGGTAGGTGTGTGTGTGTGTGTGTGTGTGTGTGTGTGTGTGTGTGTGTGCGTGTGTGAGACTGTGTGAACGAGAGAGTGAGAGTGTGTGTGAGAGTGTGTGTATGTGTGTGTGTGTGTGTGTGTGTGCGTGTGTGTGTGTGTGTGTGTGTGTGTGTGTGCAAAGTAGAGTGTGTGTGTGTGTGTGTGTGTGCGTGTGCGTGTGAGTGAGTGAAAGTATTAATATACTAACATGTGGAAACATAAGCTGGAATAGCACACTGTTGGAGAGAGTAACAATACAATAGGTAATGTAAACAACAGTCGGTACAATATATACAAACAAGCACAGACAAGTTATTACAGCACTGACGTTTGGGTTCAACACAATGTGACGACATCTTCTTAGAGTCATACACATCATCTCTAATAACTACTCTCCCAGTTCCTCATCAGTTGAGGAAGTATTCTCTGAGTCTTCCTCTTCAGAAAAGTCATCTAAGGGCAATGTTTGTAGTCCAAGAATACTTTTGTATGTTGTGCGTGCTGTAGCCAGTTGTGCTTCAACTTCACACAATCTTCTCTTCAGCACACAGAGTAGTCCCTCACATCCTTTCTCCATTAAGCCCTC
Organism: Onychostoma macrolepis; assembly: GCF_012432095.1. Classification (NCBI taxonomy): domain Eukaryota; kingdom Metazoa; phylum Chordata; class Actinopteri; order Cypriniformes; family Cyprinidae; genus Onychostoma; species Onychostoma macrolepis. Next base: position 34,048,454 of record NC_081173.1, read on the forward strand.
TGTACTGCCTGAGAATGTGACATTAAAATATAAAGAAATGAGCCAATGGTTACCAGAGAAGCAAATTGAAGAAAAGTCTAACTATTTATTGTCTTTACATTTCCCATTGGTGTCTCCAGTGAGCTGAAAGGTAAAGTCTTCAATCAGTCCAGCAACACTCCTCATGTACTCCATGCGCTGCTTGACTTCTCGAACCACAATAAATTCTTCTTCTTTCAGTCTAGCCAGCAGCATTACCTTGTCAAAAACATTTTTTTCCCGCTCCATATCACCATGACCTGCAATACATTACATCAAAGTGTTATCTTATAACCTCCTATAAAAATATTGGGACAGAAGATATTTTGCATGCTGTACTACTACAATAGAGAAATAAACCCTGACAGGATGAGATAGAACATCAGCGCTCAAGGGGTTCGATCACATCCATTTACAAATTACTGCATTCTTTTTTTTGCATATTGCCCAGTGTCTTAACATTTTTTTTTTACATCGGATCCCATATTTACATCAAGATGTGTGCATCAAACAATTTGTATTCAGTGCATTTCAGAGGAAGTACTTACATTCCCATGGTCAGGAGTAGTTGTCCACAGCCAGGAGTTCATTGGGAGGAGGCAGTTTTTCAACTTCCCCAACAGTAGCATTGTGGTCATTGATGGCAACTTCCAAGGCTTTCTTCTCAACAGCAATCTTTCTTCTCAGTTGATGCCTTCGCTTGTTCCCACCTACAATGAGAAACACAAAATGAGTGTGCATTCACACGATGACTACACAAAAGCACCATACAGAATAAGACTTCCCAATATGTGTGTATGTGTTATGATTATTGTGACAGATGTTGTGTGATCATTTTTGCATCACAAGTTTCATACTCATTTGAAAAATTGTGAAAAAACTTGGGACATTTTTTTCAGAATCTATTTTAAACAATCATTTTTTTTTTTTTAAATAGAGGACAAAATTGGTAGGTCAGGACATCTCTGCACTATGCAGAAATATTGGAAATATTTGGATATTGCACTCAACCGTATTATGATTTTGACAGTTTTTCTGTATGCTGCCCTGACCTATAGTAAACCTACTTCAAAAGATGTTTTTTTTTTTTTTTTTTAAATAAAAGGCTTTGCTATTTTTGCTATGTATAAATCAGTAGTGAATTAATTTTTTTCACAAATCTGCATTACTAGCGGCCTTTACATTACTGTGACTGCAGTTGTATCTGATCATATGCACATTCTTATTCTTTAGCTTGGATTAAACTAATTAATTTTACTTTGTTGGAACAGCAGCTACGCTAATGATGTCTCTATTTGTTTCTCTGTTTTAATTAATATTAATATAATATTAATATAATAACAAATATTGCTACTTACTATGCAATCACATTATAATTGCTGTTAATAGTGTTCATGTAGTGTCTTGATTAATTTTTCTGAAAATTCCTGTCATATGCACATAAACTGACAGTCACCACTTATAAGCTACAGTACTACTAAATATTGTAGAAACTTAATTTTCTGTAAAGTTGCTTTGCAATGATTTGTATCGTAAAAAGCACTATACAAATAAACTTGAATTGAATTGAATTTTCTGCTCTCACCAGACTGACGATACAGCTGAAATTTTCGCTGTTTGAAACCCAAATATAGCCCCTCGATGGTCCTCTGCAGGTCATTTTGGATTGTTGCTCCTTTCGACGACAACAAACAAATTAATTCATGCCAATTTCAGTTTACAATCAGCCTCTTTTCAGATCACCTGTACAAGAGCAGAGCCAATGATTCTTAAAATATCCCATCAAATAATTTTTTCAAAGTACCTGAGGTCCACTGCTGAACATCAGACACCCACTGCTGGACTGTGTCTTGCTGTAGAGATAACTCAGCTGTGAGTTTCTCCAGGTCCTTTGTTGCCTCTGCAATCCTTTGTACAGTCTGTCCGAAAGAAATATCAGTGTTAACAAATGCTGAGACACAATTTAAAAACAAAAATGTTATTATACATATTTTCCTAGTTAGTACCTTGATGTATCTTTTGGCCAGTGTCCGGTCAAGGTTTTCTGCCTTTCGCTTGTTCCAGCCACCTGCCTGGATTGTTAGCATGTCTGTGCGAACTTGACACACAATGTATGTGCATTAATTTAGGTTCACAGTGAGGACCACAGGTCAGATACTACATTGATCATTCTCTAATATTGTCACATAAACCTGGAAATAATCATACACTTAATTAACATGTCAGAAGTTAAATTATTATAAAGAGAATCCTGATCAGTGTAAAAGTGCTGACTAGACAGTTGTTTTCTAAGGAGCACCTATGCATGGACCTCTAAAATGCAAAGGCCGAGCATCAACCCCTTGGTCTCAATTTGGACACAACTATACATGAAAAATGCTTACCGGCTTTTGACATGTACTTGGAACATATGGCTGCTCGAGAGAGGAAGCTGTTAACCTGTTCAACCTCCTCTCCGATTGTTGTTCCAGCTCCTTCTTGATTGCGTCCCCCCCATTTTAACTGTAACACATTTACATGAATGTTATAATTTGGAAAACAACAAGTAGGGGCAGAGGACAGACAATTACAATGTGTGGTGCAAATGGTAAGAAATACATCTAATTGTCATTATTACCTCACACATCCATGAATGCGCTTTTGCATGCATGATGGAGAGAAATGGGCGCATGTTCAGCAAGTCCTCCAACTCTGGACAGATATTTGCAATATTTGCAGACCACATCAGAGCAGAAAAACTGGACGGTCTGTGAAGCTAGCTGTTTCTGGAGATATAATGGTTATGCAAATATTTCTCCACGGAACATATTCAGTCCCTTCAGCAAAACCCCATGACGGCAGACAGCAACTTCAACACCTTCCTCGTCTAGTTTGCTTGCAGACTTGTTGGCGGACTCTCGTGCTGCGGTCCACTGACCCGCACCACATCTCCCTTTCCCTGGATTCCTAAACAGATGAGGGCAAATACAGACATTTACACAGTTACATTTTACAAAATAAGCTGTAAATCATGGTATTATGGCATTTGATGCAAACCAAATAATGTTTACATTTTGGGGAGAAAACTGGCAAGCATTCATAAAAATGTTAAATTGTGGTGTTACACATGAAGAAATATAAATTTAGCTTACATGTCCAGTTGTTCCATGGATGTAATCAACAAAGGAGGACACCTCAGAATCATTGGCCAAAAAGACTCCATCAAAAAACCCATTAGGTCTTAAAAGAAATATATAGATGTGGGTTAAATTTACTGTATAAAAGTAATTTGTGGCTCACTAGCATTTCATTGTACATGAATATTACACACCCTGGTTGGCTTTTGAAAATATATAATTTGCGGTTCCCATCCACTGCAACTGCTAACATGGAGGGTGTGCATGCAGGACACTGAAAATGCTGGACCTGAGACAGCTTGTCAACCTCAATTTTAGCATAGGCCCATTCGAGGAAGGCCCTCTGCATTGTGTCCCCACATATCTTACCACTCTTAGAGCAAAAGTGAAAAAACAAAACAAAACAGTAAGTACCGGTAACTGTTTCGAAGGTTGGCTTTAGAACGTGGTCATGACGAAGAAAGGGCTCTGTCAAGAAATATGTGCTGAAACTTTGGGGATTGTAAGAACAAGTCCTAACAATGAATCCGTTATTTAAAAGGTGATCCAAACAAGATAACTTAAATGACGAGTCCACTCACTCGCCCGAAGAGTTTTGTACGACACTCAAGCATGCTGACAAAAGCTTGTCTCGACATCCCTGGGGCAGTGATTTTTAGATCCTCATACGTGGTGAACAAGTCCACCAAGTACAAGGTCTCAAAATTGACAGTGGCTGGCAAGTAACCACTTTCAACCAGATCACTTATGGTCACTGGCAAGGTTTTTCCACAGGAGCAGTTTACTGATGGAAGGAAGAGGTTGTATCTTCCTCAAATTTCAGAGAAAAACAATTATCTCTTGTTCACAAGAAACAAAAAACACAATATGAAGAAATAATAAAAACAAATGTTACCATTCATTCCAATTAAAATAACTGGCTTTCCCTTGGAAAAGCTTGTTTGCCCAGTGGAGCAGTCGCAGCAGGGAGGAACGATTGGTAACATGCAATCTAAAAAGCAGCATAAGTTTAGATATAAGAGTAAATGAAACCAAAAACTCAACAGAGAGGGTGTTGTTTCTATCAAACAAAACTTCATCCAGCATGTTTGTTGGAGTAAACCAGGGTTTGTGTAAAATAAATTCAAATGGAGCAGCATTTAATACACAGAGTCGTAGTTTGCTGACAAGCTACACTCTCAGAAATAAAGGTACAGAAGCTGTCACTGGGGCTGTACCCTTTCAAAAAGGTACATGTTTGTACCTAAAGGGTCCATTTTGGTACTTTAAAAGTACATATTAGCAGAGGCGGACAATCCAGGGGTCAGAAAGTAAAAGTCCTGCCATATTTTTGTTCCACCCATGAACTCAGCAGCTGATTTCACCAGAGGAGGAACCAAGTCATTCCTTTCAAGTCACAAGCAAGTCTCAAGTCAAATCCCAAGTCCTCAAAGAGTTAAAGTTAATGAGATAATTGAGTGTCTAATTAAATGATAATTGTGCATTAGTGATGAACACCTGCTGTTATTGAGAATTACAGAGGATCAGATGTTGATGTTTTATTGGTTAAAATGATGCCACCATCATGGAGATCAGTGTTTGCTTTAGTTGGGCTCTTGACCCTTTTAGTAAATCAAAGTAATTTGCTTTTAAGCAAGTGCAATATTGTTTCACAGACAAGAACTTGATGTAGCAGATTAGCTTACGCTTTCTGCTTTTAAATCATTTGAATGAGCATCATGAAGGTGTCTCGCTTTGGTTTATTGAGTGATATTCAGCTATTACTGAATTTCAGGAAAAAAGTCCTACCAAACAAATGCTACTGTAGTGATTACATATTAGGAGGAAGAACTGCATCAGCTCAGGCTTTTAGACATGAACACTTATCATATGATCCTCAACGGTGGTGACAATAATAATTCATACTGCAGTGCATGATGGGAGTTTTTACTATGGTCTTACCCAGCATACATTGCAGCATGAAGAATTTTGTTGGTTGTCACCATTGTTGAGATTCATATACTGGTTCATTATGTCTGCGTGCCTCAATACCAGAAGAGTTTAAGTGTTTACATGCATTAAATACAGTCGATTTCAAATGAATTCATCATAACGATTAGAACAACAAGTTCCTTGCACGCTATTTCACAAGGTTGATTTTTCAAAACCTAAAAATACAACAAAAAGAAGAAAAACAAACAATCAGTACAGCTGTAAAAGCATGGTTTCTCATTGTGCAGACCTGATCTCTTTACTTTACAGCAACACATGTAATGCTGCAAAGAGATCTAACACAGGAGTCAAGGCCAAGAGCCCAAGTAAAGCACACACTGATCTCTGTGATGGTGGCATCATTTTAACCATTAAAACATTAATATCTGATCCTCTGTAATTCTCAATAACAGCAGGTGTTCATCACTAATGCACAATCATCATTTAATTAGACACTTAATTATCTCATTAACTTTAACTCTTTGAGGACTTGGGATTTGACTTGAGACTTGCTTGTGACTTGAAAGGAATGACTTGGTTCCTCCTCTGGTGAAATCAGCTGCAGAGTTCATGGGTGGAACAAAAATATGGCAGGACTTTTACTTTCTGACCCTGGATTGTCCGCCTCTGCTAATATGTACTTTAAAGTACCAAAATGGACCCTTTAGGTACAAACATGTACCTTTTGAAAGGGTACAGCCCCAGTGACAGCTTCTGTACCTTTATTTCTGAGAGTGTACGCAATACCGCGTCATAATCGCAGATGAATCACATTCGGTTATGAACGCGATATTGCGTAGCTTGTCATCGAACTACGACTCTGTGTATTAAATGCTGCTCCATTTGAAAGCAGGTGATGGACATTTACTGCTAATCACAGAACCAGCTTTACTGACGAGACACACATGACAATCGCATGCGATTAATCGTGCAGCCCTAAAATGTAAAACAGCCTATATAACCTGAGACTTAAAAACTACCTTTTTCATGATAGGAGAATTTCCTTCCCTCGTGCTGCTGAACAAAAGTGGATGGCGGCAGGTGTCTGAAGAACCCCTCCACAATGGATGCTCTGTTATGAAGCACCAGGGCCTCATGTGTGGAAAGGTCACAGGCTGTGCAGTAGAGTGATCGCGGTAAACAGTCCCTACACAGTAAAACCTCCAGTGTTAAATCAACACTCCCAGTGTATATATAATCCACACTCAGAGTGTTAAAAAAGTAACACTGAAGCAGTGTTAAAGTTAATTAGAAAATTAGTTTAGTAATTGAGTGATGATTGAGCATTAGTGAAGAACACCTGCTGTTAACAAACTGAATCACTGAAAGAAAGAGAAAGAAGAACAGAAAAAAAAAGAGACGAGACGAGCAGAAATAAAAGACCTACAACTGACTTCAGCCACAGCCTTCGATGAAATCAACACAAGATAAAAGAAGACATTAAATCTCTGAAGATCTCAGCAGAGGATGAGTAAACAACTCCATAAACAGCATCACCAGCTTCACACGTTACTAACTGGATTGACTTTAGATGTTGATGTTTTAGTTTTGTTTGAGTTACCATTATCGAGGTCAGTGTTTGCTTTAGTTGGGCTCTTGACCCTTGTTTTAAAACATTATAATTTATTTGGCTGCTATAACTGCATGTTTGTTTAGACATGTTAGTTATGGCAAAAAAGAAAAGAAAAAGCCTAGAGAAAATGTGATCAGGGCTGGTTACATTTCAATAGAGATGTATAGTGGCTTGAATAACGGGTGTAATTTGGAGTGTAGGCACTGGTAGATTTATTAGTTAATTTTCACATTATATACATTGTTTAAGATCTAGCAGTTTCAAGATTAAGCTGAAAGACTTTTGAAACTTATTTTGCACTGAAAATTTACTTTTCTTCATCAAACAGACTTCAAGAATCAGCGAATGAATCTCAACAATGGTGACAATCAACATAAAGCTCCATGTTGCAGTGCATTCTGGGAGCACCAATCAAAACTCATCCATGGCTCCCAGCATGCAATGCGACATGAATAAATTATGCAGCTGTCTTAGTATTTTCTTTTATTCTTACTATTTCCTTTTGTTTTGCTATTGTGTTGTGACTTTTAGTAGCGTGTTTTGTAATGTTCACAGAGGATCTGTTTATCTGAATATGTTGATTGTCAGCATTGTTGAGATTCATATGCTGATTCTTGATGTCTGTATGATAATGCAATCTTAACCTTTTAGTGCCTATTTACTTTTAAAAGTCTCTCAAATTAATTTTAAAACTGATGGATCAAACTCTATATTTTATGTGAGCAAAATAAAAAAAAAACTAATCAATCAATGAGGATGCTCTGAATGAAATCAGTTACGGAAATCACTAAATGCTGGTGATTTCTTTATAGAAATCTAACCATCAACACCCAAATGCCATAACTACCATGTCTTAACAAACACACGGTTATAGCAGCCAAAGTAATTATAATGTTTTAAGTCAAGGGCCAAGAGCCCAACTAAGCAAACACTGACCTCGATAATGGTAATTCAAACAAAACTAAAGCATCAACATCTAAAGTCAATCTGGTTAGTAACGTGTGACGCTGGTGATGCTGTTTATGGAGTTGTTTAATCATCCTCTGCTGAGATCTTGAGATATTTAATTGCTTTTATCTAGTGTTGATTTCATCTGAGGCTGTGGCTGAAGTCAGCTGTAGTTCTTGTATTTCTGCTCGTCTCGTCTCTTTTTTTCTGTTCTTCTTTCTCTTTCTTTCAATGGTTCAGTTTGTTAACAGCAGGTGTTCTTCACTAATGCTCAATCATCACTCAATTACTAAACTAATTATCTCATTAACTTTAACACTGCTTCAGTGTTACTTTTTTAACACTCTGAGTGTGGATTATATATACACTGGGAGTGTTGATTTAACACTGGAGGTTTTACTGTGTACATATCACTACTGCAGCCTTGTGTCCACAATGATGGCAAACCCCCTCCTTGGGCTTCTCAGATGACAACATATTGTTCACCATAAAGGGTCTCATTACTGTCCAATTCTCCAGAGAGGTAGTTTGCCTTTTCCTCCAGTCTGAGGAGAAAGGTTGTTCAGCACCACTTCCCAAGAGGTCTCGGACATCTTGAATGAGGGAGTCTGAAAATGAAGAAGGCAATGGTAAATCTGAGCAGTTACCACATAACAAATGAGGAAACAAGTATTAAGGGAAAAAAACAAAATTTTCGATGATCACAGTGTCTTCAGTTGTGCTGGTAGATGGAGCACAGCACACACTTTTAACGCTTGCTGAAGAAACTGCAAAAATATAAATATCCATTTAGAACTTGCTTAATGAATAATGAATGCAAGTAATGATGAAAAAACAAACAAAAAAACAACCAGAAGCTGAATCTCGCTTTCGGTTCTCCCCAGCTCTACATCTTTTTGGCAAAGGTTGTCCATCTTTGTCCTCATCAAGCCAAACACACAGCTTTGTGGATTGTTTTGACCCTCCTTTAGCTTGTCCATGCTGATCCACCTAAATAAACAATTGAGCCACAGAATAAACCACCACCCACCAAGGTTATCGCCACCTATAAACATCTCATTATAAAACCAATGTTATAATATTACATTGTAAAAATTCAGTCTAACAGTTGTGGTCCTGTACTGTACTGACAGATCTAGAAAACCCGTTCTACATTAAAAAATAGAAAAGAAAGTGAAACATTTATCAGAATATTGAATTAAACTCTCACTGGCTCTAACGTGTGAACTCAGCTCAGCACTATACATATTTATTTATTTATTTTAAAAGACATTGAACCAGGTACTGTATAGTTGCACTTTGTTTGGAGTGTTGCAGTTTTGCACCTTGATACTTCTTCCCTGCTATACCTCAGAGTCTATTATGGTCTTAGACCTTGTAATTAGCATGTAATTAGTGTGCTTTTTCCACCACTGAGATAACGTTAATGTTATTTACCTTGCACTCATCCAGGAACGCATCAACCAGGAATATGGCATCTTGGGGGTCAAGGTGATTCATTTTCAGCTTGGTCAAGTTATTTTTCCACGCTTCCTTTTCCTCCTTGTTTAACTTTTCCTGCTTCTTTTCCCTCGTTTCTTCTTTTTCCTCTACTTCTTCTTCTTCTTCTTCATGGGGCCTTGACGTGTCAACACCTAACACCCATCAATGAGACCACACAGGAAGTTAAATGCACGGAGGTTCCGGTAGATGTCAAAATTAAAAACAGCGGACTGATCATAACTCACTTTGTCAACATTAGTTTCTCCCGCTGCCATGGATTAATGTGTTGATCAGCAAATCAACCTCAGACACAACGCATATAGTGGGCGAGGGTTTGATCCGTCAGACGGAGCAAAATCATCCATCCATCCATCCACCGATAACAGCGTCCATAGCAACCAAAACGTTGCAGTTTCACATTATTCTGGCGAGATCTGAAAAATCTTCACAACAACGAGCAAGCGAGTGATTGTGTACATTCACTCAGTGAATATTATGAAAATAAAATATATATTTCTCGCTAGAAATGTAATCAAAACTTATTTTATGCAGAAACTAACTCAAAATATTGATTTTTTCACAAAAAATGAGAGAAATGTCCGCCATGTTTTTTGTTCTCACGGCCGGAATCTTGAAAGTCACGTGACTTGGACGTAAAACAATAGGAAAAGAATAGGCAAAAAAAACGTAACAGTCATACAATTCAAGGGCCGTTATTGTAACCCCTCTACGTTTTGCACTTTGGACCAACGTACACTGTAAAAAATTGCTGTAAAATTTACAGTAAGTTACTGGCAATTTTGGTTGCCAGTAAGACTGTAAATTTACAAGAGTACTGTAAATCAATAATTACAATTGTACTGTAAAAATACAGCAAACTCTTGCATGCTGTAAAATTGTTGTGATGGTGTGTAAACATTTGGTAAACTTATTTCATTTGATTCTACTAAGAAGGAACATTTCTTAATATAAAACTGCAAACACTTAATTTATAATAGTAAAGTTACTAAAAACATGACTTTAACTCAAATCGTTGCAGTTTATCATCAGCTATAGCACACATGCATGTGGTAAAGCACTTAACAAAGAGATCATCACTGTATCAGCAACTCCACAGTTACTGTCTTTAAATAAAGCAGCAGAACATCAGTGTTTGTGGCTCATCATTGACTGAAGCACAGGCTCTACTCTCCACCACAATGGTGATCCACAAAACTAAATTAAACTAACAGATCTCTCTTGTGCAAAATAATACAGTTCAGTTAAATATTTACTCTCCTTATAGATAACACCTGCTATTAACAAGCAGAATCACTGAATGAAAGAGAAACAAGAACTACAACTGACTTCAGCCACAGCCTTAGATGAACTCAACTGAAATACAAGACATCATTAAATCTCTCAAGATCTGATTAAACAACTCCACAAACAGCATTACCAGCTTCACACATTACAATTTGACTTTATTTCTGTCATATGTCTATAAAAATTATTTGAGAATTAACAGAAGTTTATTTGTTTTATTGAAAACGTTTAGTTTGACCTCACCATTGTGGCAGTCAGGGTTTGCTTTAGTTGGGCTCTTGACCATCAAATTTTAATCTTAGCTTTTTTCTGGCTGCTGTAATTGTGTTTGTGGAACACATTTGTTATAGCAAGAAAATCCAGAAAGATTTGTGATTACGTGCTTTTGATTGATTATATAATCATTATCTAGTGGCCTGATTCACTGATCTCACTCACAGACTGATCTTTATAGACATGGTGTGGATATCTTTTTTGTTTGTGTTGTTTACAGCTGCTATATGACCCTGAATGAGACGACAAACTGCTACTGAAAAATAAAAATAAAATGTCTTATGCACAAAACTTTTAGTACTACAGCAGCAATTAGACACACACAGACATCAAGAATCAGTGTATGAATCTCAACAATGGTGACAATCAACAAAATAAATAAACAGATCAACTCTGAACATCACAAAACATGCTACTAAAATTCAATACAAAAAAATAAAAAATAAAAGCACATAGTAAGAATTAAAGACGATAAGTGGACAATTCAGCAGCATAATTTATTCATGCCGCAATGCATGCTGGGATTCATGGGTGAGTTTTGTACTGTGCTGGTATCCAGCATGAATTGCAGCATTAAGCTTTTGTCACCATTGTTGAGATTCATACACTGATTCTTGATGTCTGTGTGTGTCTAATTGCTGCCGTAGTACTAAAAGTTTTGTGCATAAGACATTTATAAAATTTTTCAGTAGCAGTTTGTCATCTCATTCAGGGTCATATAGCAGCTGTAAAAAATACCAAATTAACAAACAAAAAAATCCACACCATGTCTTTAAAGATCAGTCTCTGAATGAGATAAGTGAATCAAACCACTAGATAATGATTATATCATTATAAATAGTCAATCAGAAGCACGTAATCCCAATTTTTTCTGGTGTTTTTGCTATAACAAATGTGTTCCACAAACACAATTACAGCAGCCGGAAAAAAGCTAAGATTAAAATTTGATGGTCAAGAGCCCAACTAAAGCAAACCCTGACCGCCACAATGGTGAGGTCAAACTAAACGTTTTCAATAAAACAAATAAACTTCTGTTAATTCTCAAATAATTTTTATAGACATATGACAGAAATAAAGTCAAATTGTAATGTGTGAAGCTGGTAATGCTGTTTGTGGAGTTGTTTAATCAGATCTTGAGAGATTTAATGATGTCTTGTATTTCAGTTGAGTTCATCTAAGGCTGTGTCTGAAGTCAGTTGTAGTTCTTGTTTCTCTTTCATTCAGTGATTCTGTTTGTTAACAGCAGGTGTTATCTGCAAGGAGAGTAAATATCTAACTGAACTGTATTATTTTGCACAAGAGAGATCTGTTATGTAGTTTTGTGGGTCACCATTGTGGTGGAGAGTAGAGCCTGTGCTTCAGTCAATGATGAGCCACAAACACTGATGTTCTGCTGCTTAATTTAAAGACGGTAACTGTAGAGTTGCTGATACAGTGATGATCTCTTTGTTAAGTGCTTTACCGCATGCATGTGTGCTATAGCTGATGATAAACTGCAACGATTTGAGTTAAAGTCATGTGTTTAGTAACTTTACTATTATAAATTTAATGTTTGCAGTTTTATATTAAGAAATGTTCCTTCTTAGTAGAATCAAATGAAATAAGTTTACCAAATGTTTACACACCATCACAACATTTTTACAGCATGCATGAGTTTGCTGTATTTTTACAGTACAATTGTAATTATTGATTTACAGTACTCTTGTAAATTTACAGTCTTACTGGCAACCAAAATTGCCAGTAACTTACTGTAAATTTTACAGCAATTTTTTACAGTGTAGTCAGGGTACGTTTTTATATGAGACTGGGTTGAAATACTCGTCCACTACATTCTTCAGTCACACACAGGGATGTTTTTTGACCGACTGTTTAAACGAATATCAGAAATCTTTTTGACCTCAAATTCACATGGCAGTGTGATGTTTTCTCCTTTTTTTCCTGACACCGGTATAGTTCTGGTTCCTACAGGCAGGGTTCCTGCAAATACAGATTCATTCAATACAAAGAATCAATACTGAAAAATACATGTGGTGTTTCTCTCTATTCTCTGTAATCAGTTTCATCATAAAATATTAGGAGAGTTATCTCAGTCGACTGGATTCACTTTTGCTAAAGACGTTTCACTATCCAGGTGTCTTCAGCAATTGTGAACTGATGCCGTTTCTTCAATATTTAACATCAGAAATGCCTGTAAGGTTTAAGGTTCGAGTCATGGGCTATTTCTCATGAAAATGAAATTATGCAATATGCAGAAACACTACAGTATGAAAATGTGTCTAATGTGTCCCTGTTGATTGTTTCCACTTTCATCAGTTCAGAACCGTTCATCTCATGAGTCAGTTTTGTGTCTTGTTGGTCTTTCAGAGTCACAAACAGGCCTCATTCATGACAAACAAAGCTAAAGCTAAAGCACAAGCTTCAGTGCAGCTGAAGTGAATTCGGCAACATCCCAGACCAAACAATATTTATTAATAGATTAATTAATAACTGCATAGATAAGTCAGTGATGTAATAGTGTGTGATGATTTAACATGCTGAGAAAATTCTACCATCAAACCATAAATATCAACACAATATCTTAACTTACCAGAAGAGAAACAATTGACTAGAATAACTCTACCTGCAACTAAAAGTCAAAAGGTTACACCATTTATAAGAAATAAAAATGACACTGACCGCTCTGATAGATGAAGCAAAACAGCAGCAGAAGAAGAAGATTCAAGCATCTGAACCTGATGAGAAAACAGACAGCTGTTATGAGACAAATACAGACACACATCACAAAGAGATTAATACAGCAATAAAATACTTTTCTGAGTGATGAAATGCTACATAACTGACCACAGCCAAAACCTTTAGATTCAATTTTATTTAAGGATTTACCACATGTGGGTCTCATACGAAACATCAAACTATAATCTGAATCTTTGGTTTTATGCATTTTATAGATGTTCAGTGTAATCATCCACCTCAACATGATCCGTCAAACCCAAATGTTTAATGAACACAAACAGTTATAGAAATTCAGTAACCTGCTACCAAGAAATCATTTGATTATAATGAGTAAACAGTGTAGAAAAATTCAATAATTACATTAATAAAAAAATATCAACTTAATCTTTGTTCATCAGCATAATGACATTTACTTAGCATCATTAGCATGTTAGCAGGAACCCTTTCCACAAATAAACAAACAAAACTATATGTATAATAACACAAAAACACACAAGCTTTATGTGAAAGGATAAAAACTTACATTGTAAAAGTTCTGCGCGAGTTTTACATTATGGTTGTCTAAATTGATAAACTACATGTTTAGCGAGATTTAAGTAAAAACAAAACCAAAAGTATAATTCACAGCTGAGAGCTTCAGAGAGTTTCAGAGACAAAATGGTTGGAGTCTCAAGGATGAGTAGGATTGGTCTTTATTGCCCTCTGCTGGTTATTCTATCAAAGCAGATTGAGCTGTGAGGAGATGTGTGTGTGTGTGTGTGTGTGTGTGTGTGTGTGTGTGTGTGTGTGTGTGTGCAGATTTGAGAGTCCAGACACAGTCCAGATACAGCCAGATGGGTCAATATCACTAAAAAGTGCCTTTGAGACTTCACAATTTCCAAAATAAAAATATGAGATTTTCTATTAAACTTCATATTTGTTTTGTTAAGGAGACTGTAGGCTGTTAGAATTGCATATTGGTCAAGCTCCTGCACTTTTTATAAAATAACTGCAAGCAGACAATTTTCTAGTAAACCACAAAATATGTCCACCCTGTCATGGACAAACTCAAAGTAGAGTATATACATTTTCATTACATAGTGATTATAAAATGTAGATTTTCAGAAAGATATTTTGTCCCTTTCTCAGCAATAAATTTTACTTAGTGTGAAAAGTCTTTTGAAAAATTGAAATTACTGCAACATATCTGCATCCCTATAAAATATGCGAAAGTTGCACTTTCTTTTCTAAATAAAATCAAACGACAAAGATATCCGGTCAAACTTTCAATGAATACTAACTGGCCCTCATTTCTTTATAAAGAAAACCCACAAAAGGTTTTGCTAACTTGTTTAAATAATTTGTTAATTTTCATAAAAGATGAAGATGACAGGGTGGACAACAAGATGACAGGGTGGACCTTGGCATGACAGGGTGGACAAATGCATTAACGGATGAAGAGAATAAACAACAGATAAACAACAGGAACAACAAGAAACCCTTAAATAATATAAAGAATGATTTCAGAAATATATATCCTACACTGCAATTGTATATTGATTTAAAAGGGCATTTTACATTTATAAGGCCATTTTTTTTCTCACCTTATTAGATGTATGCATCATATTTTGTCAAATTCTTACATTTGAATCAATAATTTAAATTAGAATAGTAAGACACTATGGGGCTGTTCCAAATCAAATTAAATCATTATATATATACATATACTGTATATATTAGTGCTGTCAAATGATTAATCACGATTAATTGCATCCAAAATAAAAGTTTTTGTTTACATAATGTATGTATGTGTACTGTGTATATTTATTATGTATATAAATACACACATGCATGTATATATTTCAGAAAAATATGTTATGTTTATATATTATATTTATTTATAATATAAATTATATGAATATAAAAATAGACATGTAAATACTTTTAAAATATATACTGTATGTGTGTATTTATATATAAATAATAAATATACACAGAACACACATATTTTATGCAAACAAAAACATAAGAACCTTTATTTTGGATGTGATTATTCAAGATTAATCGTTTGACAGCACTAATATATATATATATATATATATATATATATATAATATTAATTTACACAGACTGTATACACTGCACTTAGAATTGCATAAATAGTGCTATGAGATTAATGGGTTTTAAATGGGTATTAATGGGTTTTAAAAAATTTAATATTAAATTATGAAAGTAATGAAAAATGAAGTTATACTCTAAATATGAAACTAAAGCCACTCACTAGATTTGTTAAAAACACGGATTCATTCAGTAACGAAACCGCTTTGTGTTGCTCAGAGATGCACAACAGTTTCACTGTGGATATTTTGGAACTATTTTCTTTGGAGAAATAGAACAAAAACAGATAATATTGACAGTATTGTGTTTAAAATGTAACTATTGTTTTTTGTTGTTGTTTATTGAACTGATGTATAAAGTCAAATTTGCAATCGAGCAGATATTCAGGAAAATGGCACTTTTGCTTTGGGCATTTTGCCCACTTATCTTGAATTTTAGGTACATTCTAGCCGTATTCTAACAGGCTACATCACAGTGAGTCGTTGCCTTCCATCATGTTCATCACTATGCAACTGCATGCAGTGTAAAATAGCATACAGTTCTGGGCTGGGGTGCATTAAATGCATTTATCAATTCAACCTTTTTTCCCCATAATTAATCACACCAATTTAACATGTTAAATTAATAGCCCTTCTTAAAACATTATCAGAATTTGGCAAAACTATGCACATGTCCCCCTGTCATGGAAGGCTTGGTGACAGGGTGGACAATGACAGGGTGGACAAATGCATTAACGGATGAAGAGAATAAACAACAGATAAACAACAGGAACAACAAGAAACCCTTAAATAATATAAAGAATGATTTCAGAAATATATATCCTACACTGCAATTGTATATTGATTTAAAAGGGCATTTTACATTTATAAGGCCATTTTTTCTCACCTTATTAGATGTATGCATCATATTTTGTCAAATTCTTACATTTGAATCAATAATTTAAATTAGAATAGTAAGACACTATGGGGCTGTTCCAAATCAAATTAAATCATTATATATATACATATACTGTATATATTAGTGCTGTCAAATGATTAATCACGATTAATTGCATCCAAAATAAAAGTTTTTGTTTACATAATGTATGTATGTGTACTGTGTATATTTATTATGTATATAAATACACACATGCATGTATATATTTCAGAAAAATATGTTATGTTTATATATTATATTTATTTATAATATAAATTATATGAATATAAAAATAGACATGTAAATACTTTTAAAATATATACTGTATGTGTGTATTTATATATAAATAATAAATATACACAGAACACACATATTTTATGCAAACAAAACATAAGAACCTTTATTTTGGATGTGATTATTCAAGATTAATCGTTTGACAGCACTAATATATATATATATATATATAATATTAATTTACACAGACTGTATACACTGCACTTAGAATTGCATAAATAGTGCTATGAGATTAATGGGTTTTAAAAATTTAATATTAAATTATGAAAGTAATGAAAAATGAAGTTATACTCTAAATATGAAACTAAAGCCACTCACTAGATTTGTTAAAAACACGGATTCATTCAGTAACGAAACCGCTTTGTGTTGCTCAGAGATGCACAACAGTTTCACTGTGGATATTTTGGAACTATTTTCTTTGGAGAAATAGAACAAAAACAGATAATATTGACAGTATTGTGTTTAAAATGTAACTATTGTTTTTTGTTGTTGTTTATTGAACTGATGTATAAAGTCAAATTTGCAATCGAGCAGATATTCAGGAAAATGGCACTTTTGCTTTGGGCATTTTTTGCCCACTTATCTTGAATTTTAGGTACATTCTAACCGTATTCTAATAGGCTACATCACAGTGAGTCGTTGCCTTCCATCATGTTCATCACTATGCAACTGCATGCAGTGTAAAATAGCATACAGTTCTGGGCTGGGGTGCATTAAATGCATTTATCAATTCAACCTTTTTTTCCCCATAATTAATCACACCAATTTAACATGTTAAATTAATAGCCCTTCTTAAAACATTATCAGAATTTGGCAAAAACTATGCACATGTCCCCCCTGTCATGGAAGGCTTGGTGACAGGGTGGACAATGACAGGGTGGACATTTTTGGTTAAAGTTAGCATTTAATAAACACATGGTGTACCTTCAGTCAGCAAATTGGTTCATTGTTGAAGCTGAATGTGTACTGCTTAAAATATATATTTTGAATTTCTGAAAAACGTTTATGTAAATTAATATTTTACTATGACAGGGTGGACATGTTAAGCTTGGCAACATGCAACTACAAACACAATATGATGAAAATGAGGAAATATAAGTGTAGATACTTCGTGTACTTGCATCAGATGTTTTAACCTCCACTGAAGAAAGGCAAAATGGGGGTGGAGATTTCACTGAGTAGATCAGAGGGTTTCTTAAAGGGGCATTTACAACATCATGACAGGGTGGACAGCAAGGTCAGGGACACGTGCAAAATGCTTAATATTATTATGAAAATAGAATATAAATGAACAATCTGACTTGTTTTATATAACAACTAGATGAGGGCAATAAGAACATTTAAAAATTATTTAAATATTGTGTTATTTAACCACTTTTTACACTCATTGAAGTTAGCTGAGCTGCGTGAGGGACATGCCAAAATCACATACATCCAATCAAAGAAAATTGTATAAAATGAGAAAAAAATAATTTCAAGAGACTGTAGTTGTAGTTATATGTGTGCAAATGTTTGGTCATTTATCATATAATTTCAGAATTTCATTATATTGTATTATGTTCATGATAACTGAATGATTCTGATGAGGACACCAAAGGCACTTTATAGTGATATTGACCCAGGTAATAAGAGCTAATAATAAGAAGGACCATGGTCCTAAGTATTCAGACCCTATTTAGTAGAAGCACTCTTTTGATCTAATACAGCCATGAGTCTTTTTGGGAAAGATGCAACAAGTTTTTCACACCTGGATTTGGGGATCCTCTGGCATTCCTCCTTGCAGATCCTCTCCAGTTCTGTCAGGTTGGATGGTAAACGTTGGTGGACAGCCATTTTTAGGTCTCTCCAGAGATGCTCAATTGGGTTTAAGTCAGGGCTCTGGCTGGGCCACTCAAGAACAGTCACGGAGTTGTTGTGAAGCTACTCCTTTGTTATTTTAGCTGTGTGCTTAGGGTCATTGTTTTGTTGGAAGGTAAACCTTCGGCCCAGTCTGAGGTCCTGAGCACTCTGGAGAAGGTTTTCGTCCAGGATATCCCTGTACTTGGCCGCATTCATCTTTCCCTCGATTGCAACCAGTCGTCCTGTCCCTGCAGCTGAAACCCCCCCCCCCCCCACAACATGATGCTGCCACCACCATGCTTCACTGTTGGGACTGTATTGGACAGGTGATGAGCAGTGCCTGGTTTTCTCTACACATACCGCTTAGAATTAAGGCCAAAAAGTTCTATCTTGGTCTCATCAGACCAGAGAACCTTATTTCTCGCCATCTTGGAGTCCTCCATGCGGGCTTTCATGTGTCTTGCACTGAGGAGAGGCTTCCGTCGGGCCACTCTGCCATAAAGCCCTGACTGCTGGAGGGCTGCAGTGATGGTTGACTTTCTACAACTTTCTCCCATCTCCCGACTGCATCTCTGGAGCTCAGCCACAGTGATCTTTGGGTTCTTCTTTACTGAGAGAGGTAGGCTCTTCTCCCCCGATAGCTCAGTTTGGCCGGACGGCCAGCTCTAGGAAGGGTTCTGGTCGTCCCAAACGTCTTCCATTTAAGGATT